>NC_064919.1:3169179-3448641 GCF_929443795.1 Astur gentilis
TCCCCAGACTGTGAAGAGACAGGGAGTAAAAGAGGCAGAGCAAGGCACGGGGAGAGAGAGAGAGTGAGAGAGAGAGAGAGAGACAGAGACACAGACACAGACACAGGCACAGGCAGAAAGCCTGGGAGAAGGTGGACGGACCCAGCAGCCGCAGCCCGGCTCCTCCCGGACCCGGCTCCCCGCCGCCGGCCCCGGCTCCCCGGCCACGCCGGCCCACCCCAGGCAAGTCTCCGCTTCCCTCCTCGGGGTTTCGGGGCGGAGGGAGGGGAGCGGGGCCGCGGCACTTGGCGGGGACACCCTTCCCCTATTCCCCCCCCCCCCCCCCCCCCGGCCTTCCATTACCACCCCCCCCGTATCCCCGGCGTCCTGTTATCTGGGCATCCCGTTATTCGGGTGGAGGGAGAGGTGCCTTGCCCTCATGTTGTCCCGAGAATTTCCCCCCCCCACACCCCCCCCCCCACGCCTCCTTCTCCTTCTTTCCCTTTCCCCCTATAGAAATGCGTGTGGGTATTTCCACTGCACCCCTCGCGGGTCTGTCAGAGCTGACCCACGCGTGTACCGCAGGCACCCGACCCCACGTCAATGCCGAGCACAACTTCTAGGGCTGGCGGCGGCAGCGGCAGCAGCAGCAGGACGCCGGGGTAGGGAAGTGCGAGCATCCTAACGCTCTTCTCTTTCACCTGCTCTGTTTGTTATTTGATCACCTAATGAAAAGATCGATGGCAGCCTGTTTATCCGGGTGATAGTGTCAACAGATTAAAGGGGCAGCAATCAGATGCTTCCCAGCCGGGCTGGGCGCAACCGCAATCAGGAGGAAGCCCAAACCCGCTCAAATTGCGCCGGTCTGGGTAGGGGGTGTGTGTGTATATATATATATGTATATGTATATATATATATATATATGTATGTGTGTGTGTGTGTGTGCGCGCGGCAGGGAGGTATTTTCTCCACTCGCCTGGCTGTAAACGCTTGGCGGTTTTCCTTTGCTGCGTGCTGAGGGAAAGCGACTGTTTAATGTGGGTTTTAAAAAAGCCGATGCGTGAAGGGCCGGTGAAGTTTGCGGGAGTCCCGAGGAAAATCCCGTCTGTGGTTGTGCAGGAGACTGGGGGGGGGGGGCTGGGGGGGGGGAGAGCCGGGACAGAGGGCATCCATCAATAAAAGTAGCCTCATGCCTCAGCTGACCAGGTTAAAACACAGTTCAATCGACGGGAGGCATTTCCTCTCCCCGACAAATTACAGGGACACTTAAAAATGGTCACAACTCACATTTAATTGGGAAATGAGCTGTGATTGCTTTTTAACCTCTGCGGATCTGGAATGGGCAGAGGAGACGGCGCTGGGGACTTGCTCAGACTTAATTTTCCTTCTGCTGCCCCGGACCCCACTTTCCCCAGGCCAGGGTCTAGGCTGGGATCTGAATGTAGCAGAGTTTTTTGAGGATTTAGGGTCTGGCTTCCCCCCTCTTTTTCTCCCCTCTCCCCCCCCCCCCCCCCCCCGTGTGTCTCTTTCTCTCCCCCACCCCTCCCCGTCTGCCCCGGTGTAAACCAACCCGGGACGGTGCTGGCTCCCCTCTCTTCTCCAGCCTTCTTGTCCCCTCCAGAAAGAAAAAGTTCCTCTGGAGACCAGTGGTGACAACTTCTGCACGCTATTTCTGGCGGGGAGGGAGGCGAATGGAGTGGTGGTGGGGGAGAGTGTACTATAAACCCCAGTTAATGGTGGTACTATTATTATTATTATTATTTTGTAAGCGGCCGGGCTGCATGTAGGCTGGGAGCCGAGACCCGTAGCTTGCATTTTTCAAAACAAACGTTAAGTGTTTGTTTCACCTGCCAATCTCCACAAGGCAATATGTATACATATAAAAATACACTCACACACGCACGGATGTACATCTATACGTGTGTGTATATATATATATATGCACACACGCACGTAGGGAGTTGGGTAGACGGAGGACAATAATGCGCAGGCTGCTGTCACAGGGTGCAGCGAGCAGTTCTGACGTGCAAAAACGTCCCTCTCCTTCCCAATCTTTAGCATTTTTAGCTGTCCCCTGCTCTGACCGGTGGACACCTTCAAGCCGGGACGCTGTAAAACCAGAGGGTCGTGTTGGGGTCCCTTCCCCTCTCCCCCATACCACCCCCCCCCCACCCTGGTCAGAGCCATCGGGGCAGCCCCTTTCCTGGGCCGGGCCAATTGTAAATGGGATGTGACCGGTCAAAACGGGACACCCCAGCCTTCCCAGCCTCAATTGTGTGTCCCGGACCTGTTGCCCCCCACTCTGGGGCTGCTGCAGCCGTGCTGTGGTAGTGGGCCAGGCCTCCACAGCCACAGTGCCCAGACAGGCCTCATTTCTCATCAGTGGTGCCGGGGCCTTTCCTCCCAGGCCTTTTCTTTCTTTTGCCCCCCCCCCCCCTTTTTTTACCCTTTCTCTCCCCCCCCCCCTTCTCCTCTCCCCCCCTCTGCTTCAGCTAGACTTGAAGGACAACCAAGTTCTTTGAGGAAAGCGATACGTGATGTGCAGGGGCGGGGGGGGGTGGGGTGGTGGTCCTTTATGAGGGGAAGCGGTCGCCCCCTGCCCTGGGAAGGAGGTCTTGGGTGGGTTGCATCACCCTTGGCAGCCGGGGTTGGGGGGGCTGGACACTCCGGGGGGGCGGTCTGGGCTTCTCACTTGCTGCTGCCCGTATTACCTGCCTGGAGCAGCCCTGTGGGATGTGCATTCTGGGGGGGGGGGGGGGGGGGAGGGGGCTTTGTGCCGACCCCCTACTGCTTTCTAAAAGAAGCCCGATGCCGGGGCGATGCCCACCACCCCCCAACGACCCCGGGACTCCCGGGTGGGCATCTTCCCTCTAGGTATCCCTGTTACTATTGCCCAAGCCCATTGCCCAGGCCCTTTCACTACATCCCACTGAAGGCTGCTGGCCTTGGGAAAGAAGGGCCTCCACCTTCCCTCCTAAGCGCCCCCCCCCCCCCCCCCGCACTTGCCCCTGGCCCCCCATCACACACATCCTTCCTTATTTATTTCTTTTTTTAATCACTTGTGGGAGCAGACTGCTTCCCCCCCCCCCCCCCCACCCCCGGCTTCCCACACAGAAACGTCCTCCTGGGGTTGCGGCCGACATCCCCGCATTGTCTGGAGCCGCCACACATCCCAGAGGGTCCCACGACCCCCGGGGAGAGGTCCGTGTCCCGTTTTCCCCCCCCTCCACCGTGCTCCTGCTTCTCCTCGCCCTCCGCCTGTGCTTAACCCAGAGGTGCGACCGCCCTTCCCCTCCGCGCACGCCGCCTGCTTCCCTGGAATTATTTTAGACGGGATTGGCAAAAAAGCGGCGTGACAACGGCCCCCCCCTCCCCAATCTCCCCCCCCCCCCCCCCGCCACCCCCTCGGGAAGGCAATCTGCTGTCCCCGCAGCCTCCCCGGCAGCGGGGCCGCGCCGAGCCGGGGTTTGTCATTTGTTAGCGCTTAAAAGTACCGGGCTCTGGTGCCAACCCGAAAGCAGAGCGCTGAATCACAACTTTGCGCTCGCCATCCATCCAAACAGAAACGCCTGAGCATCCGAAAGTCTGCCTTTTTTTTTTTTTAATTAAAAAAAAAAAAAAAGAAAAAAGAGTAAAAAAAAAATAAAAATCTGTGTCTGGAAGTAAAAAAAAAAAACCAACAAAACAGCCAACCAACACCCCCAAAACCCCCCAAACTCAAAAAACAAAAAAACCATGTCTGCGTGGGGAGGGGAGAGAAAGTACCCAAACCGAAGGCCACTTGCCTAAGAGCATAAAGGAGCATGGCAATTCCCAAGTAGAGCTGCAGGAAAAGAAATTGATGACCTCTTGATGCAAATCAAACCTTCTTTATATAAGGCAAATCTGGGAAACATTTTCAACACACTGGTGAATCCAGGACCAAATATTTACTTTCGGCACAAATAAAGCTGCGGTGATCTGAGCGCCGAAGCCAAGAGAAACAAAAGTGTACAAAAGCCATTAACACGAGGCTTTGCGTTGAAACACCTCTGACTGTATTTTAAAGCCCCGGCTCCTGTTAGGGATGAATTTGGTGTTATTTATGATTCCGAATTGGGCTGGAGCTTTTGATGGAGAGCTGACGTTTGGAAACGAGTTTGAAAGTTGTGAGATTGTCCTGACAACGCAATCGACGGCAGTATATAATCATTTTCTTAATAGTTACCTGTCAGAGATCCCATTTCTTTTACTGCGGGGATTAGTCCGTCAGGAGTAGATTCGAGCTGGACTTTCCACAGACCAGAGACCGGCTCCAAGACGTTTAAGTATTTAATGTCACTTTCTCCCCTGCATCCGAGATAAAACGGTGCAAAAGTATTTTGCTGGGAAAAATGCAGCAGTGCGGCTGGTAACAACAGTAGCGATATAATCATATTTACCTCATCAGAAGTTGATCTGAGTAATAAACCTTAGCATTTTCACTTAAACTGTCAGGAGTAAGATATGTTTATTACAGCGTATTCTGTCTGCGTGGGGAGGACGGGGATGCGCTTTAGATAAAGTTTAAACGAAACAGAATAAACACAGCAAATCTCTCCAGCACAACACAAAAGCTGTAAATGACTGCTATGTATTTTACCACGCGAAAGCTTTTTTTTTAATTTATTATTATATATTTTTTTATTCACACGTTTCTAGGGGTGAAGCCCGGGCATATCCAACGATGTCGTTAATAAGGTATACAAAATTGCCTGATCCTACCAAACGGGGCTGGAGTTATATGTTTTATTGTTAACCCCTTGCACTGAATCTTCTGAAGCTGAAAGGGAAAAGGAAAGGGCTTTTGTCCGAGTTGATCCTTGGCTATTCTGGGGCTCAGGTTGGTGTGAAAGGGACGAGGAGGTCACTTGAAATCTCCTTTTATCTACTCCTATTTTCTCTCTGGATCAGCAACTTTGAATAGACACCATCTAATCGCTCGTAATGGAAAAAGAAAAAAAAAAAAAAAAAAGAAAAAAAAAAAAAAAAAAAAAAAAGGGTGGGTGTGTGTGTGTGTGTGCGCGCGCTCGGGCAGCAACGAAAATGCTTTTTTGCGCGGGGGCTGCCTGGCCGGAGAGGGGTGCGTGTCCGTGGGTGCGCGCAGGCAGGGACTCGCGTGGGCAGACCCCTGCAGCCGGCGCCTGCCATGCGCGCACCCTGCGCGCCCGCGGAGGCACAGGCGTGTCCCCCCCACCCCCCCGCGGGGCAGGGTACTGCAACCAGAGCCCCAGAGACCCCCTCAGGGGGTACGGACCCCTCCCGGGGCGGTGGAGGGGGGTGATGCTCGGAGGGATAGCGCGGAGAGGCGGACCGACATTCCCCCCCCCCCCCCCCCCCCGCCACCCCCTCAGACCTCGGGATTTTGGTAATTGAGGGTGCCAGGACTGGAAGGCATCCCCGGCCGCCGGGAGAGGGTGGCTTTCGGAGGGGGCTGTCGCCCTTCGGTGGGCAACCGACTCTGCTTTGCCGGTTGCCAGAGCCCGGCCGCTGTGCAGGCGGCGACGGGGGTGCCCGCGGTTTTCTCGGGGTCACCTTGCCAAGTCTGGTTTTTTTTGGTTTTTTTTTGGTTTTTTTTTTTTTTTTTTGAGACTTAACCAAAAAAAAAAAAAAAAAAAAGGAAAAAGAGAGGCGGACAAAATTGGGGCGGCTGGCAAATAGAAAAAGCTTTGTTTTAGAGGCTCAAGCCAGGGCACTATCTCTTCCCTCCTAGCCGCTCAGAAATTGGCGTTTCTTTCTCAGTCTGGGATGCTTTCGCTGTAAATTCCTTCAAGTGACTACTTTGTTGCTAAGGCTACAAGTTCCCATCCCAACACACAAATCTTTTCCACTCCAGGACCAGCTCAAGCCCTGGGCAGAAGTCTTGACTTAAGAGACCTACTTCAAACTCCTTGGAGTGCCTCCCTGCTAAATACCTGCTAAAGTCTGCGGTTCAAATGAAGGACTAAACAGTCCTCCCCCGTGTGTGTGTGTCCCCCCCGTCCCTTTTCTCTCCTTGTGGTACGTTTTGCTGGGACTTCTGCTGAATAGATGGCGAGAAGAAACCCAGTCCAATAAAGATTAAATTAAGTAGAAGAAATCCAGCCGGTGTATATTTTGAATCTCCGGTGGGGCGTCAAACCGATGTTTAACACATTTTTTCCACTCACTGTGCACAAGTCCTCAGCCCCCACCGCCTTGTTTAATTTTTCCACTCTCGAGGAGGAGGCAGTTTACGGGGGTGGGGGGGTCGGACAGAAAAGGGGCCGGAGGCTGGGGGCACCGTGTCCCCAGGCAGGGCAATGGGGGGACGACATGGACGGACACGGGGTCCTCCAGCACAGGGGCACCTGCGACATGGGGTGCTGGGGGGGCCATCCAGGCTGTCCCTAAATGCGGAGAATGCAGAGCTTGGGTGGAAGGGAAATTAGTGGTGGTGGTGGTTTTTTTTCTATATTTAATTTTTTCTTTTTAGCAGGATCACCCTTCTCCTTCCTCCCCACCGCCCTCACCCGCCCGCTTGGCTGCACTGGCAGGGAAAATACGGTTTTATCACCCCGGCTCAGCAGAGTGGACACATGTTTGTGAACCACTGAGCCCTCCAGCACCGCCAAGATGGGAGCGTGGCTATCCTGGATGCAAAACGAGACCCCCCCCCACAAAAAAACCCCAAAACCAAAACCCAGCCCCAGAGACGCTCGTCGCCTGGAAAAGTTAAGAGCGACTTGGTAAACGTTTGTAAATGCAAATAGAAATGAATAAATAAACCTCAAACCAGGTAGTTTGGGTGTAATAGTTTAGCAGGACTAATTGCAGACAATGGAGCTGAAATGACTTTTCCAATTAGCTGCTGGTTGGAGTTTAGTTGGAGGAACTGTCAGCTCCAGCGATGGGTAATTGCTTTATTGCTCACAAAACTATCATCTATTTAGAACATATGTGCTAATTACTCTGGATGGGCGTCGGAAAAGAGACCATAAATCTATTAGCACTTTAAAAAGTCTAGGGTACTTGTAAGCGACCAAACTCCCTTCCTCGGCGCGTTAAGGGAGAGATTCGCGCCTGGATGATAAGTCTTTCCAGAAAATAAAAATAAAATAAAATAAACATATGCAGCCACATGTATGCTAGGGTATGTTTGCGACCTCGGGGGGGCGGAGGGGGAAGGGGGGGAAGAGTGGTCATCTCCAAGCGAGGAAAGCCTCTTTCTATAGACCAAACTGGTGCAATAAATCACTGTCATAAAAACGATTTTCCTCTTTAGCCTTGCACTATTTTTTTTTTTTTTTTTTGCAAAAAGATTAGTTTAGAAATCTTTTAATTGGATTACTCCGGAAAATTAATCTCCTTTAGGCTCGCTAAGTTTGTGTACCAAATATTTGGAATTAATTCAGTGCCACAAAAAAGCATCCGGGATGCCTTTTGTTCGAACTAGCTAAGAAAAAGGACAGGTAGGGAAGGTGGCATTTTACCGTACGCATTCACGTCCCCTAGCAGCTCTCTATGCATATTCATTGCTGTCTATGTCGCATTGTATCGCATAAAATTGCTATTGTAAAGGAGATAAACAGAATTGTTTGCTGGACCGTGCTAGGCATGGGGGCTCCAGCGCGGGGTGAGGAGTTTAGGGAAATAATAATAATTAAAAACAAACCCCCCAAAAACAGAAGAAAGGAAAACTTTTGGCAGCCCAGGGAGGAGTCCCCCCCAGGCGCCATGCTCTGAAGGAGCATCCCTGGGCCGAAGCTGCTTCCCGCGACCCCCGACCCCTCCGCTGCCGCTGCTACCCCCTTACGCGGGTGCGCAGCCCCTCCGCCCGGTCCCGCTCCCCGGGGCTCAGCCGGGACCCTCGGCGCTTTCGGGGCCGCCCGAGGGGACCTCCCCATCCCGGGTACACGCCGGGGGTCGAGGGGGATCCCTTAGTTTTCAGCCCAATTTAGCTGTTAGCAGCAGCCCCGTGAGGTGTGGTTAATTGGCGGGGGGATAAAGGCGTAATGACTTGTCAGGGAGACGGTGGTGACTCTTTAATGTACTGTCTTCTTCACCCCCCCCCGCCTTTTATAAGCGGAGACATGCCATCCCTCTGCTAAAAGAGCAATAAAGCTGGGTTCATTTATTTATTTTTACTTGTTTATTTTTCCCCGAAGGAAACGGACCTGCGGCTTGTTCCCCGTGATTTATACGCAGGTTGTGACACTGCTCGGAGTCCTGGCAGCCGGGAGCGGGGGGGGGGGACACGACACACGAGGACGGGGACGGGGCAGAGAGTGGGGAGAGGGTCCCCCCGGCTGTGTGTGGGGGGGAGATGGGGAGCGGGGATGCCTCACCTGGCTGGGTGCAGGAGGCAGGGGCGGCGTGTGCGTGTATGAGTGGGTGTGTGAGCTGAAGCAGGTAAGCGGGCAGCAGGGGGTGGGCACGACCCGGGCATGAGGATGAGGATGAGGATGGGTTTTCACCTCCTGAGCACTGGCCGAGCTCAGCTCAGCGAGGAAGAAAAAGCTCCCTCCCCAGACCCCAATCTCAGCCGCTTTTCCAAGGGGTCTGTGCTCCACGCACCTCCTAATGAGCTTGTGCCACTTCCCGAGTCAGCATTAAATTTTTTTTTTTTGGTGTCAGCCGTTACCGAACTGTGAACCGCCGAGTGGGATTATGTGCATTTAATAACACATATGGCACGGATGCGCGCGGAGTTGCACGGAGGGAAAACTTACAGAGGGAGGTGCGTACGCGCGGGGTGGATGTATAGATCCACATCCCACGCTACACTCGGGTGTATCACACGACCCCGATCCCCTAAAACCTCTGCAGGCAGGCGGGACACCAGCGCTGACACGCAGCCGTAGGCTCACTGACACGCGTGACATCCCTGCGTGAACGCGCACAAGCAGCTCGCTATTTCCAGGCAGAGTTTATCTACTTGCTAAACAACCCTGGGGTCTGCGGTGCATTAATTACCCCGGCGCTGATCTTGCCGTACATGAGCCCGGATCCCCGCTCACCTTGTACACCCACGCCCCCCCCCCCCCCCCCCCCCCCGCGCCGTGTTTCTCCCCGCTGCGCGCAGGTAAAAGTTTCTCAGCCCCGTGCTGTAGCTAAACAGATTAATACACGTTGACACAGCCTTTATCCCTCCTCGCACGATGTTAAATGAATCTTAAAGTCCCTTCTGAGACAAACGGGGAACTCTCTCTCTCTGTCTGTCTCCCTGTCTATCTGCGTGCGCTTTGGATGTGCCCTGTGGAAATTGTTTACAGTTTGGAAGACTCTAACCTTGATTTTCCAGCTTTGAGCTCCCTCTGGAAGCGGAAAGAGCAATTACTCCACATTACTGTACATATTTCATCGCCGTGATAGATCGCAGGTGTTGCAGCCGCCGCTATTGTCTGCCTCCCTCCCACAGCCCCCGGGGCCGGAGCCCAGAGGATGCTCCGACTCCGGGTCGGGCGGTGGTCCCCGGACGCTGCCACGCAGCCCACTCCCCCCCAGCCCGCGGGGTGTCGTCCCCCCCTCGGCTAAGGACCCACGAAGTTGCAGAGAGGGGTGGGCTGGCGTCTTTACACCCCACCCCCCCCCACCCCCGGCTCTCCGGCCGCCCGCTGGCCTCTCCTGTGTGTACCCAGCGCGGAGATGCTGCTTTTCGCCCACGCGTGGAATAGATAGCTAGTGTGTGGACAGGCATCGTTCTCGGTTTGATGTCAGGAGCGTTGAACGCCTTAACGCGGGGTGCAGCGCACGGCAAGAGGCGGAGACGACCCCCCCCCCCCCCCCCCCCGGAGATAAGCGGGGGGTTGCTCAATAGCCCGAGGTTGGGAGGGGAGGGAGGGTGAGGACAGCCACTCTGCTGAGGGAGCCGAGGCAAAAAACGAGACGGGGAGGAAAAGCAAAACAACCCGGAAACAGGGAAAAAGCTAGAAACCCCGAGCAATGCGCTTTTTTTTTTTTTTTTTGCCAGAAAGTGCCTGGGATGGTGGCTTTTAATTTAGGCTGTGCGGCGGTCCTTTGGAGAGGATCCGGGGGATGCATTTGCAGCGAGTCGCAAAGGTGCAGGGTGGAGGCGGGCTGCTGTGCTACGCCGGAGCATCCCCGAATAGCATTAAACTGTGTCATGGATCAGTGTCACGATGACGTATGACACACCACAAGGGATCATGATGAGTGACTGGCATAATAGACATGGATAGTGGACCAAAGTCTCCTTGACAATTCTTAGTCATATGTCTTGGGGGGATAGTTTTACATTCCTGATCCGTTTATTTGGAGCCAATTCCGGGAGAGAGACACATGAAGCACACGACTGCATCTGTCTAAGTAGGATGAAGACGGGCTTAAATGGCACAAAGGATTGCGGGGGGAAATCTGAAGAGGTCACCGGTTTAGGTGCAAAACACTCGGCAAAAAAACCCACCAACAGAACCCAAGACCCCAAACCCACCTGCTATAGCTAATTAAGCAGGACGACCCTGCTTTCTCCTGCCAGCCTAGGAAAGGGACGGCTCAACCCAGCGCATCTCCGCGCTCCTCCCGCAATCCCCCCCGCAGAACCGCTTAAGCACCGCGCAGCTCCCGCACCCCGCGCTGGGATAACCTCCTGCCCCATCACAACCCGTGGGATGTCTCCCGTGTCCTTCCCGTCACGCCTGGGCTTTGCTGCGGGCTTGCGAGACCCGAGGGCTGGGTCGCCCCCCCCGGTGCTGGCGGGGGAAGCAGGGGAAAGTCGCATCCCCGCAGGTCCTCCGAGCAGCCAGAAAGCTCTCTTTTAAAAACCTCTTATAAACCACTTAAACTGAGCGAAACGCGCCCCGAAATGCCTCTCACTACGAAGGGGAGAGCCCGAGGAGCAGGAGCTGCGGGTGTTCTTACGATTGTAAACATCCCGAGCTACCAGGGGGGAAGTTTGTTGGTTCTTCTTCCCCCACCCCCCCCTTTTTTTTTTTTTTTTCCTTCTCTTTTCCCCGCCGCACACTTCTCCTCCAACCTTGTGCCTCTCTCGGCGGGTGTTCCAAGCAGGGCAAGCGGGCCCCGGCGACCAGCTGCAGGCCATCAGCACCCCAAAACCCTCCTGGGCTGTCTGGGACCGCTTGCCATCCCAGTAGGGATCCCCGGCGGGCTTTTCCCCGGGGGAAGATGGTCGCAGGTCTCCCTCTTCGCACAGCCCCTCCAGGCACATTGATGACCTCTAAAAATATCCAGAGGCGGCATTTATCCCGCCAGGAACAGAATGAATGATATTCGCCCCGAAAAGGAGAGTCACGAGAGG
This sequence comes from Astur gentilis, assembly GCF_929443795.1. Classification (NCBI taxonomy): domain Eukaryota; kingdom Metazoa; phylum Chordata; class Aves; order Accipitriformes; family Accipitridae; genus Astur; species Astur gentilis. The sequence goes on from NC_064919.1 coordinate 3,180,413, forward strand.
GAAACCACCTTTCAGCCTGACATCGCAAAAAAAAAAAAAAAAAAAAAAATAAAAAAATCTGCTGATCCAGATGCTGTAAGGAGTTCACTAGATGTGTGAGCAGGTAACAGAGGGAATAGCGACATTGTTAACAGAAAACATCTAATTAACAATGACTTCATTTGATTGGGAGGATGAAAAAACCTTTTTAAATCAGTCCAGATTTACCGGCCTAAGCGCAGCCAATTTATGAATATGGAGCTGTATTGAGTCTGCCTTCTTTCAAGATGTCATCTGAGGGGTAATAGTATAGGTGAAGTCATTTAGTTACACTGTGGAAACTTTTATAGTCCCTTTCTTGGGAATTTAATTCAGTGCTTCTTCATTTTATTAGGAACAGACTGACTCCATCAACGGCGCTCTCCATGTTTAGAGGCATGACTGCTTGAAGCAATTAGAGTCCCCAATTAGCATACTTCTCCTGACCCCAGAAGCACCACCAGGTCCTTGCGTTATCCATCTCTTCCAAGTAGGGGAAAACCAGAATAAAACACGCTTCCCAAGTGTCCAGGGTGGTGAAACCAACATGCAAGCGGGCTACCAAAATTACCCCTTCGCTCTTGGGGGGGAGGGGAATAAAAAAAAAATAAAATTATCCTGATAGCACCCCGGTGCCCGTGTTTCGGCAGTTCTGCCGTTTCACGCGTTTCGCGCTGATTTCCAGCGTGCTGCCAAACCGCTGCCTGACTCCTGCCCGTACCCCCCGCTGCTTTCGGCAGGGGGGCGTCCCGGGTGTGTGTGCGTGTGTGTCACCCCTAGGGATGCTCCCCCCCACCCCCCACCCCGCTGCGTGGGTTTCCCGAAAAAGTGACCACAGTGGGGTGCGAGGATGGAGGGAGAGAGTGGGTTTGATCCTGCCACCCCCCCCCCCCCCAACCCCCCAAAACGGCCGGGGACCCTCGGGGCCGTTGTCAGCCGGCTCCCCCCGCTCCCCCCCCAGCCCCAGCCCCGCATTCATCCCACGGAGCTGAAAAGGTGGGTCAGGATATCAAACCCGAGGGGCCCGATCCTGCAAAGCCCGCAGCGGGGTTTCAGCGACCCTCCCCTCCCTCCTCGCCTCCAAAAACCAGCATCTCAGCCACTCGCCCATCACGGTTAAAAAGACTTATTCCCCCCCCCCCCCCCCCCCTTCCCTGGAAGCCCACGGAGGGGATCCGGGGAGTCAGTGTTCAGCAGATAGAGCCATCCGCCCAGAGCTTCGCAGCACTGTGGAAGAAAAATCTCTATAAAACGAAATAGGCAATCAACTGAAATCTATCCTCTTTAAATAAACTGATTCCTTAGTATTTTCCCAGTGTTGCTGTAAGTTGTTGTCTGTGATGTCCCCCAGGGCTCTTTCCTCTGCTCTCTGATTTGGTGTATAAAAGCAGCTCTGAATGATGGATTACTGTGTCATTGCAGCCTGCGAAGGATTAATTTGTTTCATTGATTTCTCTTTAGGCAGATTGCCAGAATTCTCTGCTTCCCACCTTTCCCCGGGACTTCCAGCAGTAATAGACAGTAATAGCCTAAGACAAATCAGCCTATTCTTGTAAAAATAGAAACACAAAATCCTGAAGTCCCAGAAAAGCCATAAAGAAGTTTTTTTCCTTGTTGTGCTGTAAACCCACCGATTCTTAAAGTGAGTCCATCTTCTCTCGTCTCCCCACTCCCCTTTTATAAAAAAGGTTGCAGAGTCCTGGGGGGGGCTGTTCAGTCTCAAGAGCAATTTCAACAGCTGTTGCATGTGAATGGTGGGCATTTGACGGTCACGGAGAAATGTTTTATTCGTGCTCAACAAGAGGGTTAGGAATCACAGAAGGACTAAGTAAACCTTACAGTTCATTCTTTCTTAAAATCACCGGGCCGCCTATAGCTAATCTATTATCGATCCATCTGCCTGTCTGGGGTATCGAGAAGAAACGCGTTTTATGTCAGGTCCCAGAGTCACCGGTCTGATGTGGGGGTGGGTGGGACTGGACTATCCCAGATCAATTCGTCTGCATGCTTTCAGGATAATCTGATCAGAAAATCAGGCCTTCAAGCACTGGGATGTGGTGGAAAAAGGGAGCCGGGCACCCCTTTCAGTGCAGGTTGTGGGAGGGCGAGGGGAGGGGAGGAGACCCCATGCTGTATGTAGCCTGCTGCTGCTATTCTGCCCACAGCACTGCTCTTTTCAGACCTACTTTACCGACAGCAGACATGGGTCAGCTGTGCTAATCTGTTTGTTTCCACAATGCAGTGCTAAAAATTGTATTGATTTAGTGTTCTCAAGTTAAACTTTAGATGTAATTAGTCCTATAGTAAAAAGTAATGTTGTCATGTGCTAATGTCTTTCCAGCTTGGGCTCCTGTAAAGCTGTGCTGTGCCGAAACAGCACTTTCAGATAGCACCGAGAGTCGAGAAGCATTTATTTCACCTCTGTATCTGCCTTGTGATGAAAGTAGCTCAATATCTACTTTGAAAGGGATGGTAAATTTATCGTACTGGATAGCACAGATCCACTGCATTGCAAACCTAGGAAATTCTGAAGTTACAGCCCTATTATTTTTTTTTTTCCCCCTGCTCTCCAGGAGGATGTTAGCCTGCTACTTCCTATTTTAATTTACTGTAATTTCAGGTCGAATCCAAATACCAGTACTTGGGTCACAGCATGATTTCCTTGATATCATGCCAGAAAATATGCCTTGCTCTGCCTAAGCAATGTTCTTGTATTTACTTGCATGAGATCTCTCTGCGGTGTGTAGAGTCTAACTTTTCCCTTCTCCACCTAATGTAGTTTTTGAAGGAACTATAATAGTAGTCATAAAGAGGGTTATGTGTTCGCTCCTGGGAATCCCTAGAAATCCCTACATTGTCTGAGGAAACCCTGCAGAGTGGGTTAGCCTGCAGTAAGACAAGGGTGGCTGCCTCCAGGCACGGCAGCCTGGAAAACGCTGGTATCCTGGGGAATGCCGCAAGCTTCCCTTCAAAGGCTTCTCTGGTGTTACAGGGACCCCCCCCTCTTCTGGCATAACACAGGCTCGTTCTGCCCAGCATTCCCACTCCTGATGGTTTTTCACTGTCAAGCAACTTTGAAAAGAAAGGCACAAAATGCAGCAGTTCACATTTTTCCTGCTCGGATAGCCAAGCCCCAGGGAGGCTTGGCTCTGAACGCAGGGCTCGTCTTGCTTGGGAGCAAACGCTCCCATCCCCTCTGCCCCTTCCTCCTTACTGACCCTTTTCAGCTCACACAGGGGAATCCTTCTGCTCCTTTGCTAGGCACTAAGGAAAATTCTGCTCTTTGGTAAATAATGATAACAATATTCTTGGCTTGGAAAGTCTGAGTTAGGAGTGGAGACAGATTTCCGCCCCCATCCCTCCCGTTTGCAATAAAACAGGCAGAATCCATCACAGACCAAACTTAAAAAGCTTAAGTGAAGCTCACATCCTTTCATCCCTGCAGGACTGGAGAGAAACAGAGTCTGTTAGATTAGCAAACATTAACCTCTCGCATAGTTCTGGATGTAGGATTAATGTCTACTGAAGGGACAGCTGTATGACCCTCACACATACACTAACTATACATTAGGGCTGTCACTCTATCGATCGGCAGAAGTTTGTGTGAAGAAGCGCTCCCCACCAGGGAGCAAAACAGACTAGAGCTGGAAAAAGCCATTTGTGCTCTGCTAAGACACACTTTAAAAAACTTGGTTTTCCCGTTTCTGGCATCCACAGTGCAGATGAGCCGAAATCTGCATGCTTCACCCTGAGGTTCTGCCGCATACAGACCACACACGATTTCCAGCTGTGACCCTGGGATCGGCTCATCTTTGGGCAAAACACAGACCTATGCCAATGCCAGATTTGCACATAGTAGAGCATTGCTTGGACTCTGCCCCCATGGGGTTTTGAGTCCCCCTGGGATTCTCACTGCCTGTACATTAGCATATCTATTCCCGTTTAGCTAATTTGGAAGAGACTCCTCTCCAAGATTCTCCCTCCATACCCCCTTATCTAAGAAAAAGAAGAAATAAGGGTGAATAATATGTTTGTCAAACATTAAAATATGAAAACTGCATGCTATGAAAACACAGGTTGATTGTTTCCTAGGGTTTGCTGGATTAGGCACAAACACTGGGCTTGACTCTGGTCACACCCTATTTTTGTGTTAGTCTAACTCATAACACAGGAATTCCAGAGAAGTAACAGCGGGTTCAGAGCATTTCTGAAAACAGACTTATTTTAGTTGTATAAATGAAAATAAATGCTTATTGTTTAAGCCTGTATATTAAACATTAATGGTTTCTTGGAGTCTGAGCCACACAAATATTTGGATGTCAAATATTGAACTTTCCAGCCCTCGATGGTAGGAGAAATGACTGTGCTGTGGGCTCCCAAGCACCCTGAAGGAAGAAAGGAGAGAGGTGCGTCCCCCCAAAACAAACTCGGTCAGATCCTGTGTGCCTTGCAGGGTGCTCCAAAGGGGACACTGATCAGCGGCATGGCCTGTGGTGGCCCATACAGAGCCTTCAGCCAGTGCTACGTGCCTGCTGGACGAAAAGAAAACACGTGATGAGATGAAGCCAGTGCTTTTTTACCCAAGCCTGCTGCGGTTGGGGCAAGTATGGAAAGGATGAGCTGTCTGAGATAAGCTTGTAGACAGAAGTCTCTCCTATAGACGGTCGTACTCTGTCCTCATTAGCACACAGAGCAGAACAGAGACATGCACTGTCGAAAATATTACACTTTGGTTAATCGTCCCTCTGGGCCGCATGTGTGGCTGGAGAGAAAGGTCTTGGCAGGCAATGTTCCGTGTGCCTGTTGGGCTTGGTGGGCTGCAAGAAGTTGCAGGCTCATGTTCTTCTGCTCGGGTGGCATGGGCTGAGCCCAGACCAGCTGCTGAGAGCAGAGGCAGGGGGCTAGAGCCAAGCTGTCAGGAGCTTCCTTCTGGTGGGACGGGGCGTGGGCAAAGTGGACCCCAATCCACCTGGGCAGAGGGACCAGCCAAACTGCAGCTTGCAACAACCAAGCCAAATGCTCCTTAAATCGACAAAAACTGGGTCCTGCGTGGTACCTGCCGAGGCAGGCAGTTGGTGACATCCCAGATCCATGAATCCAGGCTCAGCTTAGAAGGAGTGGAGTTCAGAGACCAGGATAAACTTAAAACCCCAGCAGCTGAGCTGAATGTTGCCCTGGCCAGCCCACTTATCGCAGGACTAAGTGGCCGGGCAGGCTAGTGGTCCTTGCGAAGGGGCTGCAGGCACAAAGTCTACTCAGTGCCGTGTTGACCCTTGTCCTTCAGAGGGTCGAGGTCTTTACCCAAAGCACATTTCTGGCAGTAGTTACCTGACCCAGCAGCTCATGCTGGAGCTCCTGGTTCTTGAAATCTGCTATCCAAGGTTGAATGGTACATCAGAAGGAGCTGCAGCATATGTGATAGGGCAGAGTCTGTACTGGTAACTGACCAAGCTGTGAACTGGCCAAAAATTATCCTACATGGTGGTTTCCAAAGAAAATGCTGGTTTGGCAGAAGACCGTTTCAGAGGAATATATCAATTTCATCAGCCCTTTAAAAAGGGAAGCATCAAAATGCTTTGCTAGAGCAGTCCTGAAATGTTATCAATCACTTCAAGTTCATATTAGTAAGAGCAGCAAGACAAAGGTGAGAGCAGCTGTTTCAAAATCAAATCTTTCAGTCAGGTTAAATCAAGGTATTTTTGACTGCATTTAATAGCGCTTGCTGACAAATTGTGAGGGTCTTGGACTTTGCTCTTAGCTGATGCAGTGCTGAAACCCTGCAGTTCTGGAAGATGCAAATATTGGCTTTGGTCAGCCTGAATTGACAGGTATAGGGAAAAACAAACCCGTGGGGAAGAGAAACAAAGCAGTCTTCTCTGATGGGCGCAACAGGGATTTGTGTCTTGCTAAGCCTGGATCCATCTCTTTATATATTTTGTATAAGACAATTACTAGGCCCTGGGCCCAACTTCTGGATAGTATTAAAGGGAAGATCCTGACTGAAAAGATAAACATTCAGTCAGACCTCTGACACAGTTTATTTTTTGTGTGTTCAGCAGCGGGGAGTAGCTTTTTTTTCATTACTGAGGGCCATGCATTCGTAGCTGTATGTATGGGTAGGCAGGGAGCTGCTGGATACGTGAAAGCTGGAGGTGAAGAGCTGGAGGGCATCAGTCCTGCTGCTAGCAACTCACCTCTAAGTCATTTAGCTCAAATGGCCAGATGAAGGGTTAGAAAAAACTTGGTACATCAAGGTCCTCAAAAACTGGGCACCATCACTTCTCTGGAAACATGTTCTCCTGGCAAATGATTTGAGTTTTTCCGTTGAGGCAGAGAAGGATAAGCAACAGCTGGTATGTTGTGGGTGTCTTGAAAGCCCCCTGAGGGTTAATTGCAACTTTCCCAGGAATTTTTTTGTTTTTAATTCACCAAGAAATTTGAGGTTGCTTAATGTATGAAATGGCATTCAAGCGGTTAACAGTCACATACTTCTGAACAGTATTTGGAAAGGAAGTATGGTCTCTTGCCCACCCATTAACCTCTGCTATTATGGGGCTTTTTTTACCAGCAGCAGTAAAATTCACCTCCTTGCTATATGTGTTGCTGTATCGAAGATCAAAGTTCTGTAGTTTGCAAAAACATGGAAAGTATAGCATAATTAAATCTATTTGTTTAGTTAGAACCCAGTGTTCAATTAATAACAAATTGCTGCTTGTCCACAAAGGGCATGAATGAAAACACCAAATGAATAAGCAGGGATTTCTTGCTTCAGATTTTACAGCCGTTGCTGTATTGATACTTTATTTTTTCCAAGCGAGTAAAAAGCTAAAAGTACATGGCTTACCACACTACTGCCTCATTACTACGATCACAGGCAATGTATTAAAAATGGTGGGATTCTACATAGTTCCAGTGCCTTACATAGCTATTAAAATTAGCTGCACCAGTCATTTCTTTCAATTTGCACCATGTTAAACAGTGTCAAAGAAATACAGTTCGGGCTCTAAGCAGCTTTTCAGCTTTACTATATTCCAGGATACCAAGAAGACCATCACTAGGAAGCTACATATATGTGTTGGTGGTGATCATGGCTGTGGAAAGGCACCATGGCAGCCTTATCCCAAACCCCACTGATTTTTAACACAACGACTGTAACATACGTGCATGTGCTTGTGACTGGAAAATGATCCCCGTTGGACATCCTTTTCTGGAGAGCACAACATGAACTTTGTTGACCAACTGCTGTGGTACCCTTTCAGCTAGAAACACTGACAGTGACTTTAGTTGGAAAAAGTACATACATCCAACCAATACTGCATACCGGAGTAACCCTACATTTTGACCTTGTGTGTTTTATTTTTTGCGCGTTCTAAGCCATTTTTCGAAATGACATTAGCAGGCAGAAATGGCATTAAAATTAACTGCGATATTTCTTTATCAAAACTGTGTTTTATCTTCTGAGTAATGTTTTTGTGATTTTGCCTAGCATTTGAATAGTATAGACAAAAGTATTTCAGCATTTTATTATGCTTTTTGTAATTTTTCTCAGCTTCGTTAACACAGACAAAATTACCTCATAAATTTTGTCATTTTAGTTTTCAATTTCCCTTTCTCATCCACTGACATGATGGCACCCTGTCTAGACAATGAGCATTTCCATAGATTTAAGTTCAGAATTCTGTGTTTCTACTGGAAATAAAAAATGTCCCAAGACATGAGTTTTGCAACTGGTTACACTTCAGTTGTAGTTTACATTTGATTTGATATTGTCCCTTTGAAATGACAACAGCTTTAGCGAAGGTGTAAAATGCAGGTGGTGATCCCTTGCCATCGTTATAAAATAGCATGAGAATGCCTGTAACAGCAGGAGCAGCGTCCTGGCTATATTCCACTTTGGCTAACTACATCCTGTTTTTCTAAATTCAGGTTTATTTGTGAGCTTGATCCAAAGCCTCCTGAAATAACTGTTTCCCTGTTGCCACATTCTGGTTCTGGACTGGTTGTGCTTCACTGCTAGGTGAAGCCGTGTCCATGTCTTTTGTACTTTTTTAATGAAGAAATAAACTTTGGTTTTACTGGGAGAGTCTAAACCTCACAACTAGATGGCAAATAAAGAACCACTAAGATCCTTAAAATCATTCTGGCTAAAATATCCACAAAATACATAATAAATTTCACTTTATCACTTAACACTTCTTTCTTTGTATACATACCCCCTACCGTGTTAAAAAAAAAAATAATTACACCAGTATAAATATAAATGAGAACAAGAGGCAGCAATCTGTTAATGGACCTGCTCTGTAGGTAGGGGGAAACACCAAGAATAAAGTAGCTCACAGTGTGGGTGCGACGATCATTTAAAAATCACAACATTGTCTGACTCAGTTGTCAGGATATCGAAAACATGTATTTAGGAATGCATGAGATAACAATAAACAGTATAGCAAACAACGAGTTAAAATTTCAATGTAAGAGAAATCTGCAATTAAGGGACTTTCTGTGTAATGTTAGCTGCGTGGTTCAAAAGTTTTGTTTTGCAGCAAAAGCCTGAAAAAATAGCTAAACATTAGAAATCTGCACTTTTGAATATAATTAGCACATATTAAGCTACAACTTCTGCACAATTTCATATTTAGGGTGGTTGTTTCTTATTTCCAGCTCTGTCTGGAACTATCTATCTGATTCTGCCAGATTACTGGTAAAAATACAGAGTTGGAGGTCACATCTTATTAGATAATCACACAGTGTAAAGATGCTTCTCAGCTACAGAAAGAGGGTAAAGCATTTGCTCTTTAACAGATGCCACGCTATATGAATTATGTCATTTCCATAGTTATAAAACAACTCGAGAAAATGTACTGTAACAATATGATGTATGCTAGGATTGATTACCCCCAAAATCCTTTCAAGAGGAAAAACAGAGGGGGGGAAAGGGAAAGACTGTTTCTATCCAAGCTTCACGTCCTAAAGGTTTAGCTTCTGTGGAGAAAAACCTCACATTCAGTTGTTACATCGGGTGGTCACTCCATTTGTATATTCATTATGTGCATTAAACAGTCAAATATATTCCTTCCAGTAAATATGAATAGTTTAATTTGTTCTGCTGAAAGAGAGACAACTATCAGAAATAGCAATAAAAGTCACATAATGAAATAAGAATACTAGAAAATCCGAGGATTTTAGTACGGTCCATTATTCATTCAATTCCTGGCAGCCTTTATGATTACAAATCACTTGATTGACTAACTAGACATTCTCAAAGTGAATTATGAATCAGGTTCATTTTTCCTGGTTGAGAGTTGGTACATGTTGTAACTCTTCCACTTTGTGATATATCAAGTTCTTGTAACAGTAATAAGAGATATAATCAACTCTTTATTTCAGGACAAATAAATTGCCTTTTCAAAAATGAAATGTGGTTGCTAACATTTTAACAGTGTGCAATGTAATTCCTTTCTGCTATTCTCAGAGCACAATCTGCTGTGATGACATAGCTTTTGAGTATTTGACTTTGCTGAAATTATTTTAAGAGCCTCACACCCTCAGCCCATGCATGCTGACCTCGGTGAAAATTTGGCGCTGGGGCTAAAAGCAGCGAGTGGTCCCTTCCCTTGCTGAAAACGAGCCTCAGACACCCAAACTTGGGCCACAATTTGCCTTTTTGTGCCTGGCTCTGATCTCAGCTGGGAATGCCGAACAGTTTTAAAGCTGTTTAAGTTTACTTTCAGAAAGAAAAAAAAAAAAGTAAAACGAATCTCTTCTAAAGTGTGCTTGACCCTCAAGTCCTCTTGCATGAAAAAATCCCTCAGGCTTTTGTGGAAATTATGCAAGGGGAATGACTGGCAGGCTGGGGTGGGAGTTATTTGTAGAACAAATGCACAATCAGATCCCAAATCCCCCTAGAATAGGTTTAGTGTGAGGTGCATTTCGCCTTCGAATGGCTACAGGGAAACAAAAAAAAAAAAAAAAAAAAAAAAAAAAAAGACCCCCCCTCGCCCAAACCGAGGTTGCTTGAAATCTGTGTGAGTGTCCGAGGTGAAAACCACTATAAACAGCATTTATGCCTCGCATCTGCACATCAGATGTAGCCAGGACTGCTGGTTTGGCTTTCTTGAGCCTGGTGGTCTCTGGATGCTTGTGTCCCAGCCAGCAGAGCCAGCTCCTGCCTGGGGTGACACGGGCTGGGGCTGGGGTGGCTACGGGTCCACGACAGACCCTCGTGTCTGAGGGAGAGGGTCTCCGACGTCCCCTGGTACGTGCGCCGAAGCCGTGTCTCTTCCCGCGTGGGGTTCCGTGCAACAGCCTCAACGCAGCTGCCCATTTTGCAGGGAGGAGATGATTTTTCTTCTGGTTAGGGAGGTGATCCTGGTGTTTGGGTGCTTATCTTGGCTCCGGTGAAGGGACAGGCTGATACTCAGTGGGTTCACATTATTTATAGAACAATTTCAAAGACTTTAATCCCCTCCCTTTCCCCTCCCAAACACAAAAGCGTGTTTCTCAAGCAGGATCTTGTGGGAGAAAAGATGTATTACCACTTTAGTTTTTGGAAGACCTTAATGTGGTCATTCATTTTAGAAACAATGGTTACAGGCTTCAGATTTATTCCTTATTCATCTTTCTATCTCATTCCTAATCTTCTAATAACCTTAATTAAATGCTGAGTAGTTTAGAATATTATTAAATAGCTTTCATAGGATTTTTTTTATTTCTGATTACATCATGAGTACAGATTATTGAATATTCTATTCATTTTAAAATTATGATTAAGAGGATAATCCCAAAAAAGATGTTTGTAACAATTTTAACTAAGCTGTGTTAATTGAGTTAGGGGATAAGAAATGAGATTTAAAGGGTGAGCAAGAGGTAAAATCAAAGCCCGCGTAGTTTTAAAATCAAGTGGATTAACAGATTGGTCAGAATGAAGGAGGTGGCTGGAGTCAAAAATTCACTTACCTTTATTTAGGTCACCTGCCTGTCCTTCATGGAAGCGGTGTGCAATGGCACCCAACGTAACGTGGTTAAACGCGAGAGGTAAAAAGTGCTCGTTACGGATCAACAGACTGCACATTGCTCATTGTCAGGCAGAGGTGTGCAACATGAAAGGACATGGGAAAGCCTGCTCAAGTGTTACCGCGTCTGACAGCGTTGTGTCCCCTGACATGCCCAAGCACAGCAGACCAGGCTCCAGCATGCCTGTGTCCCACGGGTCGGGATCATCGTCCGAGGTGATGCATTGAGTGGCCCTTAGACGGCAATGGTTTTGATGCAATTTGGTTTAGGATGTTAAGCGCGGGCCTTTCCAGCATTGTTCCTCTGTCCTTACATTTGTTTGTAACTCACTAGTTGTCAGCACAGCATGAATTTTACTAGGTTATTTTTCCTATTGCTCTGGAATACTGGTTGGGAGTTGATTATTGCAGCTTTTCTGGTGACCACCTTCTTCTTGGTGGCCATCTCCCTCTTCCTCACCATGCAGAGGGCTTTACATGGGATGCTCCCAGCTCACCACCTCTTGTAGCAGGAGCATAGCTCTAACATATTTGGAAACCAGGCAAGATATTTTTACTTGCATTCATTAAACTCTGCATGAGTAACTGGAGGCACTTGCATACGGGGGGAATTTCTGGAGTCATCAGTACTTATGGAAATTACAGCACCCTTTGCAGTTCCCTACTGGGGATGTGAGACGAAACCAGTACCTGTGAAACTGAAACCAGGGGAAGAAAGACAGGAAAGCAAATGAAAAGCAGGGCGAAGAACTTAAGCTGCCAGGAAGGGATGATGGAGGCTGGGTGCCTTTTTTAAAGGATGGACAAAGGCAGACTGGTAAAGACAGGCTAACCCACACGACCAACATCAGAGAGGTTATCACATGCATATCACTTGCACCTGAATTTCTTACACTTACATTAGCCTCATTTGCGAATTAAAGCAATCTTAAGAAGAGCAGGATCAATCAGCCCATGAACCATGGACACTGGGAGGATGGTACATGCTGCCACTTTCTCTGGAATGTTTGCTGGTTTCATAAGATTTGTGCTGATTCAGGGCACAAAGTGGGATCTAAAACATCATACATCCCCGTGAAGATGCGGAAAGGCTGACTACAAAAAAACCCCAACTTTTAAACCTCAGAGAGAAAAGCATAAAATGAATTTGAATTTAACTGAGAAGAATAAGATACTGTAATGACTGATGGAAGCATTAGTTTTGTAGGCTCAGTTACGTAGGTTGGGATTTAATCTGTTTAGATCTTTTTCTTCCAAGCTTAACAGCTTTAATTATTTTTACAAAGAAAAAAAAAATCAATACATCCTTACTCACTATTAATAAAAAAATCAAGTATCATTGATATTTGAAAACAGAAATCATAAAGAACATATTGCATTCACACCAACTACATACCAAGTAGAATGTTAATAACATTAACCTTTACTCTATCAGATATTTTCAAGAAATACCACTATATTTTTTGCAACGGCTCATATCTGTCATTTAACTGACATGTGATCTTTGCTAAGTTTGCCAAATCACTGAGGCCTGAATACCATTCAGCAATGTTAATTTTGTTTTCCTATTCCAGCCTTTACACAATTATTCTCATGGCAATCATTCTAGCCTTGAGTATAAATAATACTTCAAGTGGTTTGTTGATATCCAGAAAATGATGTGTATCTACATTAAGAGATTCTGGAATCTAATGGGAGAACCATGCATATTATTAAGCTGAAATGCCTATTTCTTTCCTCCCAGATGGGAAGTAGTACAGGGTAGTGCCATGGCATATGCATTAATTTTATTCCTTCCGCAAATTTTAGCACATATTATTTTTGCAGATTTTGAGTCTTTGCCTCCTACCAAATATCCAGGAGATTTAAATTGGATTTTGCTGCAGAAAAGATCTACGTCTTAACACTTAGGACCCTGGGTAATTCTCAGGTGAGCTGAGGAAGAAGAGCATGGGAGAAGTTCTGCTCTGGAGATGAATAGGAAAAGAAACAAGAGTTTGGTAGGAGGAAATCTACCTTTGGTAGGAGGATTAACAAGGGCAAAAAGAGAGAGAGAGTAATTTTCCTGGCTCCCATATGTCAGACATACAGATTTGATATGCTTGCTTTGAAGGCTCTAGCAATAAATAAAGAGCACATTTAAAATGAGGGCGATTACAGCCGAAGAGTAATGAAAAACATAATTCCCAATATATGTCCATCAGCATTGTTACCCCATTAATACACACAAATAATCTTCTATTTAAAAATTAGTCTGTAACAGATTTCTTCCTTGGCCTGTGGGTTTCTTGCACATTATCTTCCACATCTTTTTATATCATATTACTTGCTTTTTACAGTTGCAGGCCTCTTCTTCCTTTTTCTTTCTTTTCGGTCCAGCGGGACTTTTTATTTCCTCAGGACCTGAAAAAAAGGAAGGAACACACTGCATTACATGCTGGATGTTTGTGTGGGAGTGAGCTGTGTGGGAGCATTTCCTCCAGCACTTTACAGATACTCTAAAGGCCAAGTTTAAAACCAAGATTGTTGATGTTTGCAGATGTGCAAGCATAATGGGGCCTCAGCTGGAAAGGCTGATGGTTGGAGGAGATGCAAGGCAGTACAAAATGAGGGTTGGACTTATGTGATCACTGTTTCTCTCTTTACTGCTTTACTTTCTGGGTTCTGGTAACTTGGTCTTTCTATATGTTTGGACTTCACAGCCTGTACCCATTACTTATAAGGAGTTCTAAGTCAACATCAGTTAATAATGGCTGTGGCTCTGAAGACCAGAGTCTAGAGCTGGCGTTGAGTCTTGAGGAGAGCCTTGGGGGGAACTGGCTCAGGAGGGTGGTGCAGGCTCAAAATCTGATCGTCGTTTCACCCTGGCTCAGCCAAAGGCTGCGATAAAACATCTCCTGTAGTTAGTTGAAGGTGAAGTTACTTATCCAGCTGCGAGGAGGAGAAAGGATATCTACAGGTGAGGATGTGGATGAAGACAAGGCACACGGTGCTCTCCACAACCCACTACCCAAGCAGCTCCCAGGAGAAGCCCTACCTGTTGTACATGCACAATGCCAGCTGTGCCTCTCCGATCTGGAAAGCAGGAGCTCTGCAGGACTTCAGTGGGGGCCGTGGTCCTCCCCACTGTCTGAAGGCTTTCTGAATGGAGAAATGCACCTATCTCCAGAGAAAAAAAGAGTATTATGGTGTACGGACACACACTGCTTGATTTGAGCAACACATTCCCCAACCAGGTCAGTCCCAGCTAAATTAACACATTTTAAAAGGACAGATCTGATGGCCAAACACAACCCAGCTGCAAATCTACATACAAACTGATCTTTTCAGTATCTGCCCAATGCATCTTGGTTTTAATTCAACCCACCTACTGTTAATAAATATCTTAAGGATCCTCTCTCTCCCCACTGGGTAGCTATGGTCAAAACATCCCTAGTTTAGACATCTCAAACACCCTGAGTTTAGACATCTCAGTTAAGTGCTACCACTTGAAGAGATGAAGCCAGGCTTTATTTCAGCAGTTCTTTTTCTGTCGTCTTCTTTTTTTTTTTTCTTCCCATCAGCATAGATGCAATTTTTGTCAGGATAACTTCTGTTGTGTCTGAATTCCTCTTTGTGCTCTTCCCAGCATTTCAGGCAGTGCTGCACTGCAGCATCACACCCCTCTCTGGAATGCTATTCCCTCAAGACTCCCATGGCACAGAGAGATGGGTAATGTTTTCTGAGCTTCTTCCACTATTACCACGTTTTCTATAGAGGATCAAAATGGATTATTTTCATCTTGACATGCAAATGCCTAGGCTGTGCCCTTGGCTGAGATCTCAGCATTGACTGCAGAAGTAAAAGATATGGGGGTAGTAGCTTTTTAATATCGCATATGGAAGTGGCAGTCTTATTTCTTAAGGAAAAAAAAAAAGAAAAAAGAAAAAGTCCATTGTGCCTCACAAAAAAAAAAGCCTAATAAAAATATTTCCTTGTGCACTTATTGAATACTGTATTCACATGCAGTTGTTGGTCTGCACAGAGGCAGATGAACATTGTGTGCAACTCAAGATCTTACTGTTGTACTCTGATCTGCCAATTTGCCATGCCAAAATATTGATGGGAAGAAAAGACACATGATTAATTTTATCAAGTCAGATTACAAACCTGCATATGAACATTTAATAAGTGATGGAATTAGAACAGAAGTAGGAACGATTTCTAAGGCTCCTCATGAAACGCTTATAGAGATAAAAAGGTCAAATTCTTCACCAATTTTCACTCCACACAACAGCAGTTAAGTAAATGAAATAACATGGCCTGCAAATTGGTGCAGGATACAACCTGCAGAATACGTCAATACACCGTAAAAGTCATTGTGTGGTTTCATGTTAACGTGAAAGAAATGATATCTGACCATGAGAGCACCCGCACTGACTCACTGTTTCTAATTATTATTATATTCTTTTTCTAAAACAACAGCAGTGACAAAACAACATCAAGCAATTGCCTCCTGGCTAGCATTCTCGGCAAACCCTCATGACTATTGACTCAAATGAGCAGCCCAGCAAGTAAGTTGTTAGCTTAAATGAAAATTATAGCAGAGACAAAAACGTCAGCCTGGGAACTAAACTAATAAGGGAAAGAATGCACATGAAGCTGCCGGTGCAGTTTTAAACCTCAGAAAGAATAAACGAAAGCACAGCTACCTAAATTAACTTGTGAGGCTGAGGTAAACAGGAAAAATCCACATCCATCGTTACATCACGGAAAGCCGATGAGTGCAAGACTTTCAGCAGCAATGGCTTAAGTGCGCCTTTATATGCTAAAACTCGAGATAGGGTTCATGGTAGGCAGTGAATTAAGTGTGAGCTGACAGTTTAGCAACCCGGTGCCACTGCCAGCCAGTCTAACGTTCCTGCTTTTTGGCTCGCACGCAGGAAAAGTGACAAAATGGGGTTAAGCAACGTGGATGTGTCCTTCGAAGTGGCTCCTGAGGAATAAACGAGCTGTTTGTAAGCAGGGATGGAGCTCTCTGGCACAAGGTCCCGAGCCGGCCGAGTGGGGCGAGGAGTCGGAGGGGAAAGGTGATAAGCCACGTTGGGCTTGTTCTGCAGAGCCCCTGGCTGCAGTTCAGGCTGAGGTCTTGGACACAGTCCACCGACAGGCCTCCTGCCAGGGGATTTGTACTGCGAGAGCTTGGCTTAGGCAGGATTTTATTACAAAAATTGTCTCGATTCTTCTTCTGTCTTATTAAAATCTATCCCACCCTTCCCTTCCACCCCAGGAGGAGGAATATTTTGTATATATCTGGGTGAAACACACAAACAAATTCATTTTCCACAGATAATATATTCAGAGTGATTTGCTTTTCAGAGTCAGGAGCTCAAAATGATGAATTTATTATGCAAAGTAATAATTGCAAATTATATTGGCAAACTCCATTCCAGAAAAAAATGGGGTATTAATATAACTAAAAGGATTAAAAAATACTGGCTGTTAACTTGGGGCTACTGCAGATATTTTAGGAGGTTATATATCTCTGTTCCACCTAAACCACCAGAGGCAGTAGCTTTCATTTTAAAGGTCTAGTGAGATACCGTAATTAATGGGCCCACCTAACAGCATATGTCGCACTTGTATTGAGTAGTAGAACATGGTGCATATTATGAAAGAAAGTGAAGGAAATGCTTAGCATCATAAAAATTTGCATCTCTTTCTAGTTCATTTTTCAGTGCAAAGAAATGAAATAGATCAGAGTCAGAACAGAAAAGAATTGGACTCCAGTTTTTGGGTCAAGATAGCCTGTGCCTTTAGTGGGGTGACTGAACGGCATATTTTGACTTTATGGGTCCTTAGAGGATCTGAAATGCCTCATTAAGAATCCCTTGGAGATATATAGCACTTCCCAAGGATGACCAGAGCAGCCCAGCTGCTCCAGGTGAACTCAGGGGCAGGTGGCTATTCCTCTTTTAAGTTGCCCACAGGTTTCAAGCCTGCCTTGGTCCTTTATGGTCATCGGCAGAAGGGCCCTAACAGTTGCCAGGGTTGAGATCTCTAATGCAGTCCTTGTCAGCTACATGAGATTTATTTGCTCTGCTGGATCTGTATGTTATGTCAGGGGTACTCAAAGGATTAATTTGCAATCATGGTCTTCACAGAAAAGCACAACTCTCTGCTGCTATAGAAGCATTTTCCTCTCTGGCACACATGTCCCATTAGGAAGTACTCTGCAGCAGATTATGTTCTCCAGGATAGTTGAGATTTGTGGGTAATTGTGAGAAAAATAAAGACAGTGTGCTTGTAAACCTTGCAAGTAATAGCTGCAGTACTAATGCTGTGATTCATAGACATGGCACCATTAGAAAGTGATGGACTTGTTAAATTAAAACACCGGTGGTATTTTTAACATACTTTTCATGAAAACATCATGATCTGAGTGCAATGATGGGATTGAAGTGCTCCACAAGTTGCAGTCCTGGCTCTAGCACACACACTGGCTGTGTTCTTGAGTTGGTCCATAGTGCTTCACTCCCCATGAGGGGTACGCATCAGTATCATCTGCTACTACCATCCCTGGAGCAGCTTCTCCAGAGCTTGTGCTGTGAGACCCTTAGGGTAGCTGGGCTTCCAGGCCATGCCATCAGGCATTTTAAACCATGCCTGCTTGTAGCTAAAGCCTTAAGTGATGTGCCTTCATGAGCTGGGGATAAAGGTGATAGTTATTTAGCGTTTGCAAGGGACTTTGAAGACATAGGAGCTGTGGGAGTTTACACACCACTGCAAGCCGAGAACAAACTGTCTAACACTTATTTCCTCACATTTTTTTCTTGTAACGTGCCTTATCGACAGACTTTGCTATGAAAGGAGTTCCACCTTGTGGAAAAAAAATCACTGAAAAAAAAGAGGGGTAATTGAGATGTTTAATGTATAAACATTGAACTTACGATCAACAGCTTCTTTACTGAACAACAGATCTCTATTTTGCTTTTCAAGCAGAGCAACAGAGACCATGACTCAGAGATTTTTACACAGATCCCAAGACCAACATGCCCTAGGACTGACAAAGAGGAGCAGTCTGCAGCCTCCAGTGTTGCCCACCTGCCCAGCCTGCAGTATCAGTAGCAAGCACAAAGGTAAACCCCAGGTGTCAGAATGCAGTTCCTCCAACTGAACATCAAACTGTCTTTTGGTCTTGGTCTTCCCAGGTAGGTGAGGATGCAGACCAGTTAACTCCTTTAAACACACACCAAGTCCAACAAAAAGCATAAATAAAATCAGGAAAGGGAATTGGAATTCAGCAAAATTCAACAAAGCTGAATAAATATTCAGCTAAAGCCAATTATCTTGGTATTTGTAGGGTTATGCTTGTAAGGGAGACATTTTGGAAACAACTTTGAGTCAGCCAGAACACTGGTTGACAGCCACTGTCAGAGACGTGTTACCTTGCTTGAAGTGGCAGTGTTTGGATGTGGCTTGAGAAGTTACTGTCACTTTTGTTGTATGTTCTCAGTGAAATTGCTATCATGGCTGATGACATCAGCAGCAAAGAACAAGTTAATAGGACCTCTATCACTGAGAAGCCATTGCTCCAACAAAACATATGCCATAATATTTAGCAATAAGCCTTGAAGTATTACAAATAGTTACAGCTGAACTCTGCATGCCAAATAAATGAAACAAGTATGTCTTATTTCCTGCTAAAGTGCAAAATGGTCAGGCAAACATAACTACAGAGGCTCCAGTGTGAGCAGAAAATGCTCAGATGAAAAACCATGTTGGTGGCACCAAATTGCATCAAAACAATAATATAAAAATGGAAAGTCAGGTCTGAATTTCCTTGCTAGGGTCTCAGATCTGATTTTGAGGCTTTGGATGTCTCTACTGCCTTGAAACCTGCAGAAATTGTGGGATTTTACCTAATTCGATGTTTTTTAAATGTTTGGCAGCCTGGACTGCTTCTACTGCTGGTGAAGAGGACAGGGGTGTCCTGGAGTAAGTTCAGCCCATCAGGTGTAGAAGAGAGGCAGTCTCTGGGTCACTGACTTCTGCAGATACCAAGGTGATCCTGGGCTGAAGTGCCTCCAAGACTGATATTGCTGCAAATGGCTCCAGCATGCAATCCAAAACGCTGAATGAGCAGCCTGCGTTTCCCACCCAGCACCTCAAAACGGGTCCAAAACAGTTGACAGAAGCCTCTATTCGCTTGGTAGCCAAACCACCTCATGAGTGTAGGTCTTATGTTCTTTTTTTTTTTTCTTTCTCAACAGTCTGAGAAGGGAACCATTGTTTTCTGTTAAAATACTTTGGGAAGAGGAGATAGAAAGTGATAGTGTCTGCCCCCTTCTCGTACATGCAATAGCCTTATTGTCAGAGCAGTCACAGAGGAAGAGGGACACGTGCGTCCCATTTCCCTTCTGCCTCAGGCAGCTCAAACCCATGTTTCCCACCCTTCAGGGAAATGGCTGTGGTCAAGGGGAGGATTCAGGATTCGTAGGGTGAGTGACGGAAGATGAAAGGGAGCATGGCTCCAGGGCTCAGGGTGTCCTTTCGGTTCCACTCTCTGCTCCCAGGACCGTTTCTGTCTTTTATTTAAAGACTGGTTCATGTAAGCACACACAGTCCTGGGGCTGGGATGACACAGTGACATGGTTTCACCACCTTCTGCTGAGCCACGCAACATGGACTATGCCTTGCAAAAAGGTATAAAATGCACACATTTTCATATGAATTGAAATTGAAGAGATCGGGACTATTCAATTGACAAAAATGAGTAAGAAGGAATATAATAGCACTATTTGAGATAATGAATCGTACTGAGAAGGTAAAACAGGTTCTTCTGTTTATCCACTCAAGCAACAAAGTTTAATGAAGCAGAAAGGGGGGAAAAAAGTAATCAAAGGAAGGTTTTTTTTCCCTTTTGTCTTTCTTCTTTAAACCAAAGCTGTAATTAACCTGTTGAACTCGTTGCTTCTAGGTATAACTTCGGCCAAGAGATTAGTAGGATTCAGAAAGGATTAGATATCTATATGCACAATGAAAATATCCATAAGCTACAGTGGGTAGAATATGATCTCAAACCCTTTTATAGAACAGCTTGCCTCTTAATACCAAGTGAATCCTGTATACCAACTTCTGACTAGTCAAGGACCTTGTGAAGCACCTCTCTTTTTAACCAGGATCTTCATGCATCATCCTTACAGAAAAAAGGAAAAAAAAGAAGATAGCTAAAATATAATATGTTCTTCTGCATTACTGCTGTTCCAGCGAGCATCTGTCATATTGCTTACATGGAATAGGGATTTTACAAATTTATTTCATATTTGTATACTTCTTAAACTGGCATTTTTACACTGTAATTAAAATTCAGCCCTGGTAAATAAAGAAAGGGAGAAACACAATATGACCACCCATCTAGGAACAAAATATTGGAGCCATTGCCGTAAGAGGCAATCCACAATAGTGAGGGTCTGATTTCCCACTGTAAGTGTACTCTTACTTGCAATAGGACTGAGCTGACAGAAATGGTCTTTACAGAACAGCTGTAGACCAATAATGCAGTGAGAGAAATGGACGGCTACCAAATTCTCCATGTGTGCATTTCATGCAGGCTGAGGTTAAACCTTTCCCCCCCCAGTGAGTTATAGGTGCACACTGATGCTTGGAAAATCAGAAAGCATTTCTGAAAATCAGGGCTGGGTTCTTCTTCTTCCTCTGTCTGGACTCAGGTATTAATAAATAAATAAGGACAGATAGATCTTAAAATAACTATCAAGGTTGTATAATTGGTTTTAGTCTCTGGGAGGCCATAGAAGTTAGGGGAAGACTAACTCAAATTATATTAAGTCAATAGTTATTTTCTGTCTGTAGTAAATGTAGAAATATAATTGTATTTGAATTTACATAGTCTTTTCTCCTCTGATGTCTTTTTGCTGGTCCCTCTGGCCACCTATACCTTCCCATTCCTGAGGAAGGCTTTCTTTCTAGCCCCTTAATGTGACTCTAGAAATTAGAAGACCACTTGGTTTTCTGGTTTGTGCTGAATATATTGTTTTACTGCTGTGAAAGCATAGAAAGGTCTTGCCTTGCTTGCCAGAGCCACTATCTCACATTCTCAAATTCAGAGAAACAATCCCACCATCTTTATATCCACCACAATGAGTTAAGCATTGACTGGGTTTCTGAGTGTCCTTGTGCCCTCAGGTACCACCAAAGTTTTTGCAGTCCAAAGATGTTCAATGTCTTAAGTGATCGGGACTAGAGAAAGCATTTACTAGTTAAAGCTCTTTCTACCAATACAAATTTACCACCTAAATTTACTTGTGAGTGATATTTAATAATTCCTGAGTCCCTTTGCTCTTGGTTTACCATTTGTCAGCATTACTTTATTACTGTTTGCAAAAGTAACAAAAGGTGTTGCAACGGGGATTCATTTGGGCAAATTAAACCTGCAGTGGGATTTCAAATGCAGGCATTCGTCCTCTGGGATTAGACATCAGCAGCCTGTGGAATTATTTCTGACATTTCATCCATCATACACTCAGAATAACTAAACAAACCGGTGCTGCTCTCTCCCTGCTCAAAGAACAACTTTCGCAGAGCCTTCCCACGGAAATATCCCAACCTATTAGTGTCAGGAAATTGTGCTTGGAAAGTTAAGAGAAAAAAGAAAAATCTTCTGCAAGTGAAAGACAAAGATGTTATCACACATCAATAATGTGCATTGGGAGGTCTGCTTGCAAACAGTTCTTTGGCTGGTGTAAATCGGAATGACATAACCGGTGTAGGTATATTGATTTTGTTCAGGAATTTTCACCATAGGAGTGACTGGATCTATAACTGTGAGAATCTGGATTTACTCTTCTCAAAGTAAGATGCCAAATTGGTATTAGGTGAAATGGGAGGAGGACTGGGCCCTGCAAAGATTGCTTCTTTTCCTCTTCTTTGTTTGAAGAAGTAAATTTTAAAACACACAAGATTTCAAATAGCCTCTTGAACCCTGCATTTTTCAGCCTTTCCTTGAAATGCTGAGCACATACTGTGGCCAATGTGTTTATTTCAACCAGATTGTTCCTAGCTAAATATGATCAAACTAGATTAGCTGTAATATTTAAATACCATAGCATCAGTGAACAAAAACTGTGGACTAGCTCATTATTAAAGGATAATACTTTTTTAATCTATATTAAAAAAAAAAAAAAAAAAAGTTGTCTAATAGACCTCAAACTGGTTTCCCGTTCTGGAGAGACCTCCAAGGATATATTGCAATTACAGGAGGTTTTTTTTCCCCCACTTTAATAACTAATATAATGTGCTTTGAAGTAACGTAGTCTCACACTGAAATCTACAATCAAATACCTAAACTAACAGAAAAGGTAAAACCACCACAAGGGAGAATTTAGAAACGGAAGTGCATAATCAGATAAACGAGAAGAAAGTTTTGAAAAGGATTGCAGAGGAGTAACAGGAGATATTGCTGGTGTGTTTCTTACTTCATTGTTGTTTTCCTTCAGTAAAAGTTCTATCAGCTGGGGAGAGTTGCTCACTTCTTTGAAGCTGGCTCTTGTTTCTCTGAAATCAGATTCCTTATTCCCAGGGCTCCACTCTGCGATGCCAGCACAAACATACATCAGCAGCTGCACAGCACTTTAAAGAGTTAGGAAGGAGCTATCAGGCAATTACTTATTCCATTTTAGATCTCCATCCATTATTTTCACTGAGCAAGTTTGAAGTTGGGAGAATAAAAATCAGAGAAAGCAAATAAACATTTTGGAAGCCTGAGCATCTCACCTAAGGAGCGAAGCTCACCTACTGCTAACCAAAGAGACGAGACCTGTAGGTGAGAAGTGCCTACAGGAAAGAATAATCCCTTTCCCATGAATAAAGCCTTAGAAAGTACTTGGGTCTTCACTCTTATGAATACAGAGAGTTTTGGTGTGCTGAGCTGGTGTCGGCCTTACTTCTCTCAGGGGCAGGTGCAGTTCTGGCTGCTTCTGCACTGGGACAGCAAGGTGTGCAGGCTGGTTTCACCTATGGCAGAGTCACCTGAGAGCTAATAGGGCTGTGCTGTGGATGAGTTGGGTAGAATGAAGTGAATGAAGAAACTAAGCTTGAAATTCTTGGATTACTTCCAAAATTAACTCTTTTTTTTTTTTTTTTTGTTTTTTTTGTTTTTTTTTGTTGCTACTGAGCCTAGATTTGTACTGTTTTCTGGTGCATGTGTATGTGTCTCTGTGTGTGTGAAATACAAGCTATTGTAGACAGAGATTGACTTTTCGTATAAACAAGTGTACATTTATCCTTTGGCCTGAAGTACATGATGAATAAAAGCATTAACAAGCTTCTCATAAAATAAGCAATAGTGGAACCACAAACTGCCTTTGCTTCAGAGGCGTCTGTGTGACTGGGGGTTGTTAATAATGCTCGTAGTGTCCCTCACTTGACACCAACAAAGCCAAACGCCATCCCAACAAAAAGGCAGTGAAATCTCAAACAGTTCTGTGCAACCTTACAAGAAAAGATTGGCTTTGCTTTTTGCCCTCCAGTTGTCTATTGGCTTGCTTGACATTTATTAATTTTATCAACGGAAGAGCTACAAAGAATAATCGAAGAAAAAGGACAAAAATATACAGATACAATTTACCATGGTGAGGAAGTCAGAAAGTTTCAGGCCATAACTTCCTGGTGCTTTACAGTTTCCTAGATCTTTAGCTACCTAAACCCCATCCTTCCCTTCATTTTCCTAGGTGAAAAAAATAATCCTTTTTTTTGGTGAATGGAGCGAGGGAGAGCTTCTCATATGTACAGTTAGATATACCTAGTTGCTGTGGATGTAGGAATTGGATATTTCAACAGGACACTTTTGAGAGTTTTCCACAGTTGTCCCCCAAGGCAAAACTGTGGGGCTGCGGAGAAAGGACTTTTCTCTCTGCTTCTCTCCTTTCACCCAAAGCACTGAGTTTTAGTCCTAGATGAGCACCCAGGGTGAATCTCCCTGCTCGCATCCCACCAGCAGAGGTGTCCAATATTCCTCTGAGAAAGATCACTCAAACTCTGCCATTGATTTACAGCCTGGCTCTTCATCTATCCTCCTTTATTAACCTATGTGTAAGTGCATGCAGCTGATTAAATGTCTCCCGTACTAGAATTTCAGAAAATTGTGCAGTAGACAGAGTGAATCCTTGCCTGCCAGAGCAATTTGGTAATTTTGCTGTGGGAATAAGAGGTGCGAGCAGGTCCATGAGCAGTCCTGGGAGCCAAGCTTGCAATCTCCTTTCTGGGTGGCTTTTGCATCTCTGTCCCAGACTGGTTTAATTTCTCTGAGAGCATATTTTTATGAGCTGGGACAGAAAGTGAGAGGGAATGAGGCAGGGCGTGATGGCTTGGGAATACAGCCAGGTTTTGCATAAACCGGTAGTTCAGTCATTCACCCAAAACATCAGAGGATCAGTCCTAATCCCCGAGTCATTTATAAAACAGCATCAACATGGAAGACAGCACTGCATGTTTTTGGAGACACGGGGTTGGATGTCAGCTTCAGGGAGACATGTACAGATCTGAGTTGCAGCAAAGCAGAGACAGGCATCAACTCAGGGCTAAGGATTTCCCCAGATGCTGTAAAATTAGGTTACTTTATATATTTTTTATCCCCCTAGACTTTTTCGAAAATCTGTTTCTGCTTCTAAAACATTCACAAGTAAAGAAAGATATAGTGGATGGTATCTATAACTGAATAATTTCTAGCAGATAGCTTTTTTAATGAATGACACTTTTTTTTTTTTTTTTTTTTCCTGTCCAGAAAGAGTGAAATTATTTTTTCAACCTTGATGCTGGGAGTGGAGAATATAATTTACTTGTGGCCCCTATGTGGTGGCAACAGCTTTTTTGGTTTGTGCAAACAGACTTGAGTGATTTGGGATAAACAGCTCTCAAACAACAGACTAGATGGAACTTGGTCACTTTAGTTTCCAAAGTGGTCCTGAAGATGCTGAGACAATAAAGCAAATGTTGTTTTAGTCCACCCCCCCGTACTGATCAAATAGTTAGGATGTGAATCTATATGCCAGACTTAATCTCTCTTTCTTGCTCAAGGGTGGAAGCCTGAAGAGGATCTGTTCTCCATTATGACCATTGTTCCCTCCATCCTCTTCATGAAGCAAAATACAGTGTAGAAGTTAGGTCATCCCTTGCCTTATATTCCCAAACTGCTTTCTACACCTGAAACCTTTGAAAAAGATTAACAATTCAAATTAGCAATGAGAGAAGGCAAGGCACCTACAATATATTGTGATAGTCCTGCCCAACTGGAGAAATCTCTTTCAGACAAAGGAGAGCTGGTTCGGTACCCAACCTGAAATCAAGACACCAATTTTACTGTATTGCTCTTTGTTTCCTGCCCTTCTATATTCGTGGAGGGAAATAAGTACTTCTAAATGAGAGGAACTAAATTTTAGACAGTTAAAGGTGGGTGAGTTGAGTCCCACACATTTTTTACAGCTAGATATTTCTATAAGCAGTATAAAACAAAGTCCCTGTCAAATAAAGATAAGTTTTATAACATTTTATGGTAGTACCTACGCATCTCCCAAAAGACATGAAAAAGTTTCAAAAGGTTGTGATATCATTTAATGTATGACAGTAGCTGAGAGAGACAGCACAAGGCCCTAGGCTGGAGACAACAGCTTGATCCTGCATTCCTGAAAATCCTTAGAAATACTGCCAAAGGACAGGAGTAGGTGCACTAAGAATGCTAAGAAGAGATACGAGGCTGGGCTTGGTATATTAAGATTAGGCTAAGGAGAGATACAAGACTCACTGGGATACTTCTGAGCTTCTTTTAGGTTCCTGGCTTGTGGTCAAAGGTTAATAAATGTATGTAAGTAATGTTCAAACTGTGTTTTGTCATATGCGCATGCATTCTGGGGAGAAAACCTGACTTTAACTGTTTCTACACATCAAGGTTATACAACACTGAAAAGGTCAATAATGGCAAATCCAGGTGAAATTATGGCCCTGGTGGTGCCAAGTGGGGGAAGCTTTCCAAATAAAATCTGCACATTTTTTCATTTGGACATCACGTCCTTTGTCTCAAGCAGCTAAGGTCACAAATACTTTAAATCAATATGGCCACAAAAGGCATATAAAGACATAAGTGCCCAACCATTGCTGCTAAAACTATGCTTTCCTTACAAGTAAGGTTATCCCTGACTAGAAAGTCTTTTGTGTGACAAGATCACAAAGACCAATTGATCACTCCAGCAGTCAACACCATACAGGGAATTTAGAGTAAAATGCTCGTCTCTGACCTGCTTTATGGATCACCTGGTGGTCTGGAGTCACTCTACGCATCTGTGGACCTCCACAAGGCTGACAGAAAAGTATGTGTCAAGGTGACCCTGACTTCTGCTTAGATTAATTGACTTTATAATTTGTCACTTTGGAAGGGGAAAAAAGGGAATATATCATTAACTTCTTTTGAAATAACTGTACCTCAATCAAGTATAATTATTTTTCTAGATTAAACCATTACAACCTCTTCCTATGCTAACATATATTATCTTAGCTCAAATCTGGTATCAGTAAAAAGGTACTTCATGTATTGACCAAAAATAAATTGTGCTAGGGCTTGTTTGTGTGTGGTGCATTCTGGAAAGGGCTGTGCTTCCTCCATCAGAATAACTTACAACAAAGGTCATATATTACAAAGGACTGAGTTCCCGAGGACCATGGCTTTGTAAGACTGGATTTACTGTAAATTATCACTTAGAAGTCACTGAATATGTAGAAAGGGTCCTGAGCAATTCACAAATATCCAGCTATTTTTTAATTTTATTTTTTTTTAAAAACAAACAAATAAAAAGACAACAGCAAAATTTTAAGAAGATGTATAACCTTAAGCTATGTGAAGTGTCAAAATACATTTAAATACATGTCAAAAACTGAGTGGTCTTGCTTTGTTCTTATCTGGGGATCATTTTACCCAACCAGAACTTTAATGTTACTTTCTTATTCTGGGTGTAAGACCACGCTATTCACACTGGTTTCCAAGTATGACAGATTCCAGCCCGATCTGATACTGCAATGACTGTTCATTTCCCACTGGTGATCACCCCCTCATCTTATGGCTGCAAAGAGAAACACAGAGAACGATCACAAGACTCTCTGTAATAATAAAGTACACTTTACATGCATCCATATTCTAGCACCGAAGGTAAAACATTGTGCTCTGCTTTCTTACTTTGCCATTTTGTTTGGTGCAAATCTTAAAAATTAATTAGAGAGCCGTATTATTTCTTGAGCTTGTTTCCTTTAATTTTGTATCTTTCTTGCCAGGATAATTTGTGCAAATCATCCCATGCCAAATAGCAGGTATATAAAATAAATAGAGATATTTGTAGACAACACATTGGCAAAGGATTGAAAATGCTAGTCTTCAAAAACCCTGAGTACTTTCTTCATCATGTACAATGTGGACTGTAGTAATGTGATTGCTTGTGCATGTACTTTCTATATAGGCTCTTAGGACATTTTCATTTGTTAGGCTATAGCTCTGCTGTACACTTCTGTCTGCCGCTTTTTCACTACTCTTTAAAAGGTTTTGGCTCTAGCCCTGGCTGCAATGCATG
Organism: Astur gentilis; assembly: GCF_929443795.1. Classification (NCBI taxonomy): domain Eukaryota; kingdom Metazoa; phylum Chordata; class Aves; order Accipitriformes; family Accipitridae; genus Astur; species Astur gentilis. The sequence continues at coordinate 3,208,047 of NC_064919.1, forward strand.
AGTTTAATTAAAATCTGCAGATGTTTTCCGTAGACTATGTAGAGTGGGATTTATGTGTCGTCAGTGAATGTACATTGGCTCTTGCTTGAATATATGCATGTACCTTTTGACTACACGGGCAATAAACAGACCCTTTCTCAAGAAACAAGAGCAAAACGTGCAAGCATGTACTCTCTACAGTAGTGAGAAACAAGAACTCAGCACAAGGGCTATCCCAGATCTGGGAGCTGTCACTTGTGCAGTATATGCAGAGATAAGGAGGAAGCTATAATATAAACACAGGGAAAAGACTCGGTTTTCATTCTAGTTTAATTTGCCAGAGCATGATCTTTCGCCCACATGCTGAAAACATGGATGCGTCCTCTCTCGACCTGCAAACCAGCTAGCTGAAAGATTGGCAGCTGCCTGCAGAGCAGGCACACCTTGCACTTAGTCCCATGCAGGCGATGTTTTAATCACGGCCGCGGTGATGAAAGGGCTGGGAGGGCTCACCTTTCACGCACCGACCTAAACAAACACAACATAACATCTCTGCTGCAACCCAAGCCGGCTCCTGCTTTGGCATTCCCGACACACACTCGGTTCACTGCACACTCTCAAACATAACTTGTCTACATGCTCCTGTGTCGTTTTACATCGCTGAGCTTGGCCTTTTAGAAACTGCAGGATAATGCCTCCCCGTCATCCTGGCAAAATGCAATTTTGTGTTTACCGAAAAACAGGAAAAGGAATGAAATGAATTTCAAAAACCCTCTTAATTATTGATACATATAAAAATGGTCCTCTTGTGTTCTGAAAACTGGTGTAAAATGTCACAGCTAGAGAGTTTCTCTCCAGTAAGTTATTCTCAGTAAATTTGGTCTGCTCGTTGCACGCATACACATATAGATATCTCAGATCTGTCTTTATATACGCTTTCTCCTCATGAAAAGCATTCTGACTACTTAACAGGCGTGTGGGATCCTGCATAAATTATGCTGATTCTATATGATTCAAGCTATAAAATATAAAATTACATTGCATTTTCAATAAGCGTATACACAAACCTTGTGGAACGTGAAAGGTCAGACTGGAAATTCCTCATTCTCATTTGTGAATTTTTTTTTTTTCATCCAACAGTCCCATTGATTTCAGCTGGCCTGAGTAAGAGGTCTCATGTAAGACCATCATCTGGCCTTGCTTTAAGATCACTTCAGGGCTCCAGTCATGCAATCCAATCTGTGCACAGACAGACGCATACTTAACTGATGTCAGTGGGCTGCTTTTTTTGGCTTGGGAAGGCATTCCATGGATCAAGGCCATAATGGTTAACTCAGCTACCCAAACAAGAACATGATGAAGCTCCACTGCAACATCTAATCTGATGTCTTTGAGATTATATTAACTTTTGGCTTCATAGATGTGTGGTGCTTCTCCACCAAAAAAGCATAATATTCTTGCAGTATTCCCATGGCTTTAAGAAGACAGGCAAACATGACACAAAGGTTAGAGAATGAGCAGTATTTTGTATACCTGTGGTGGACTACGCCATCAGAATGGCAATGCCTAGAGAAAGGGTGATCCTTTCAGGATACTCATTCATCCCCTCGAATTCTTGCCTGTTTGTTTTTCTTTGTCTTTGCTGCCTTACACTGAAGTTTCCAAACTTGATTGTGTATGCGCTAACATAGGAGTTAGGTGCCTGTTTTCAGAAATAATGGGTTTCTATGAATGCTGCTCAGTTCACACAAAGGCAGATGTGACCTCAAAAAACAGCTATACTTTGGTGCTGGAGATGATATTTCTAGCTTTAGATTTGGAGATATTGGTACTTAGAGACCGGCTCTGATTGCTCTCATATTGCACAGGGATCTGTTCTCTCAGTACAGCCGGTGCTGAGACAACACTCTTTGAAGTCCATGGAAACTCTCCCACCAACTTCTAAAACAGACTGAGTTCTGCCTGAAATGTATGGCCTATTTTTTCCATCTCAGTCACCAGCATGGTCTCCCTGCTGGGTATCATGTGTATGAAAGCTAAATTAGCCACCCCAAAAATTTAACAGACCGTTAGAGAGAGGTGCAATTTCTGTAACAGTAGAACAAAGGTACCTATAAATTTTAGAGATCTTTATAGTGCCAGTCTGCTTTCACTGCTACCCATTTTAATATCACCTGTGATCAGAAGTACAAGTACTCTCTACAGGGTACTTTCCATATACTTTTACTGGACTCTGCCTGGCACATTCACTGATCTCTGCAGCACTTCAACCTGTTCTCTTCTTATAGATGTATCAGACATCTCACTCCTTTAATATATGGCATACCAATAGATGGATGCACCCACATGGACTCTGTTCCATCAGTGTGCATTGACATGGCAGTCAGGCATACAAGTAGAAAGACTGGGGTTTGACATGAATAAAAATGTACTGTCATGTTGTACATGAGATGATCTTTAGTGACTTTATCCGACCATTATTTTCCAAAGCCTGAGCACCCGTGTATGCTTTGTTGGTTACTCACTGTTAAGCACACTATCGTTAAGTTCATACATACCTACAGTTCCAGTTTTTAAATAAACCTTCCTTCAGTGTAAGCAAAAATGGTGAAGGACCTAGAAGAAAAACTTTGCTTTGGGGCTTCAGAGTCCCTTGGCTCATAAAGTAATGCTGATGTGCTATGTGTCTACAACTGGTTGTCCAGGTTAGAGCAGGACTAGAAGGTCTCATAATGAATCCATGCAGAATTGAATGCTTTCTGCATCTCCTCAGGTCATGAAAAGTCACTGTTGCACGCAAAGGTGAAAAGGTTGAATTAAGCCATCATTTCAGGCAGTATGAATCCATCCAATCCATTGCCTGATTTTGGATGGTCATTTTGATACCTACCAAGAGCTGCAGAAAATTTCAGAGGGCAGCCCAGTGGGATTGCTCCTTGCTGGATTTACAAGGAGCTCTTCTGATCCTTCGAACACACTGCAGAAGGTAATCAAGATAGGTACAGGCTTCCTTACCTGTAACTACTACTGTTCATCTTCCCTTTGGCACTTGTCTCACCTGTGCACGTGTTCAGCACAGACTTCCCTGGCTGTGCATTCAGTATGATCTGAATACAGCTGTCAAAATCTGGATCAAGGCACAGTTTGAATTAGATTTCTCTGTCATAGTGAAGGAAAGATTCTTGGAAAGTTGCTCCATGCCATATTTCAACTACCTACAGCTAGTTGTTTTGGATGAAAGTTTTGTTATGGTTAAAAACAAGTATATCTTTCTAGCTAACTTACTGCTTTCGCTTAGAAAAGACATGTTAGAGCAAAGGTGAAGACCACAAAGCTTAGCCTGAAATGTAAAGGCTTGAAAGTAAAGGTTAGAAAAATCTCAATACTTAAATATAGGAGTTTAAAATGGAAACTGGTACACCACCTTAGCCATGGTTATATTCTGTGCTAATCTACCTGTCTGTATGAAACAGGGGGAGACAGACACATTACCAATTTTATGTCATTTTCATTGTCAAGAAAGGGGATGACTCTAACAAAATAATTATTTGCATGATAATATTAATAATAATACCAGAAAAATTAATGCCACGAAGTACAAAAGAATGTGTGAAACAAATAAGGGTCAGGATCAGGAACAGGAACACTGAAATGCGAATATTCAATTAACAATAATAGAAAAAATGTGGGGCATGGTATGTAAATGAAAGCTGCCTGGGGCCAAATGTTCTCAATAGCAAAGCCAACAAGATATTAAAAACACCCCACATGACTTTGTTTTTCAGCTCATGAGCAAATCCATGTTGAAAATATGTTTATCTGTTCTAACAGCAAAAACAAACACATTCCATAATGTATGTATTAAGAGGATGTATAACTTGCACAGCATTCACGGCTAGGAAAATGTGACTACATACAGTAAGTGCTGTGGAAGGGGAGGGGGGAAGAAGGAAAAGTGGTAAGAAGGACAGATGCTTGAGTAGAAAAAAACTTGCTAACCAGAGGTTTTTACATGGACCACAGCATCCCATGTCCCACATGTTGATTTCTCGAGTAGACCTGTTGCCAAGATAAATTTTTTCTTGGACTTTAGAATTTATAGGATGTGCTTGGCTTGCATCAGGAACACAGCAGTTCCTTCCCCACACAAACAGCTCTATCTAGCTAGGCTGGATATAAACAGAAAGACTGCTTCACTAATTATTTATACAAAGACAAAGATAGCTGCATTCTGGAAGGTTTGTAGGAACTGGATTTTTTTTTTTTGGGGGGGGCCTTATTATGTTTTTTACTTTCAGGGCTGTCAGACTCCGCTGAAAACCATCTAGACCTTCATCCAAAGGAAGGTAATTCACAACTTTACTACTCCGAATTCAGGCAGTGATTTCCTCCCCACCCCTTGAGAGTATTGAAACTGCTTATTTAATAGCAAGTTATTTATATAAAGCAGGATCTTTACCTGGACAAGGAGTTTCTCTTCCTACCCACTCTCCTGGCTTTTGAGACTACCTGTGTGATCAAGGAGTACTGCGTAGCTACCGGCACCAACCTCACTGTACATGTTTGCATGATGAGAAGACGACTTTTACATGTCCTGGAAATGCACTACACTGACGTGTTCCAGCAAACAGTGTCTTTTTAAAATCAATATGACTACTTTTATGAGTCAAGGAAAACTCATTCATAAGTGTTTTCAGATTCTAGCCAACAGTTTTTTTTTTTAAATTATGCTCCATCTTCTTTCCCTCTTTCTCCCCACTTTTAGACCAAGGACTTGAAATACTGAAACAGGCTTAGCAAGGGGAGTAAGAGGAAAATAATTTTCTGAGTGCTTCACATACCATTATCCTCATCCTCTCACTTGTGCATGGAATGCAGCTGAAGTATGGAATATATGAAAAAAGTTCCTAGAAGTTTACAGCAAAGCCACAGTGAAAGGTGGTGAGAGAAGAGAGAATAATGCAGCCAGTGGAAAAACAAGCAGCATTTTGGACAGGCAGAACACTGTTGATCTGCAGTCACCTAGGCATGTAAACTGAACCTTGCAAGTAGTCTTACTCCATTTAAAGCACATTTTAAGGGCCTGTGGGATTGGGTCTCAGTTTAGGCTCTGGGATTAGCATTCCTCTTGTGCAAAGTACCATGGAATTTTAATGAATACAAGTAGTCAGAATTTCTGCTGTCTCCCAGAGATTTGTTTATTTACTAATTTAGAGACAAGTTTAATATCTTCATGGTGCATCTGCACCAGCACTATACTGCGGCAATGGTTAAAAACCTGGTGTTGAGAAAGGAGTGGTGTCTGTGAGTCATAAATAGTCCTAAGCACACACATAAATGATCTCTGAAAAAACTCCCCAGCTTACATAATAAGTTATTAAAATATTACAATGGACACAAAGATATGGCATCAAAGAGTCCAGTCCAGTTTGCTGTGGGAGCTTTCTGTGTTTAAAAGAAAAGAAAAAATTAAGACATGGTATGAGTTTCTGTTGTAAATACATGAGTATTTTTCCTCAAGACATGGATGTCTCTAGGACCTGATTAGGTTAGCACCTGGTTTGGTCAAATAGAGTTTTTATATTGAAATAACACATCAGGCCCTTTATCGCAGGTCCTCAAGGGGAGTCAGGTATTTAACTCCATTTGGCAGAACTAAACAGTCACTTTTAAAAGTCTGTATTTCAGCTGCTCCTTTTTTTTTTGTTTCAGGTTTTCCGAATTCTTTTCCTCTTTCAAATCTTCCTTTAGAGTCATAGGGACCCACCAGCAGCACAAGCGAGGGGAGCTGGGTAAGAAACTTTCTGAAGTCCTTGGCCTCATAATGATTAGCCAAAAAACTTTGTCTAGCCTGAGAATCAAGATGCTTGGCCCAAGTACCTTGCTAGATGCAAATCTTTGGGTAAGTGGGCTATATGGTTTTAAGTGGGCTGATCAAGGATGTTGTTTTTAGCTTTTAGATGAGGCATTGTGATCTGTGTAGTAGATGTTTTGGGACAAAGTTTTAAACCTTTCATTGATACTTGCTTTTGCAAAAATTAATTAGCTGCCTATATGAAATCTGGTCACACAGTCCTGAAAATCTGGCTGTACTCTTTCTGTTAAACAGAACCAGGCAATAATACACAATGTGGTCATTTTTATTTCAATAATATGAAATATTTTGGATATTAGCTGCTTCTTAAAACGAATATAAATTTCAACAAACACCAGGAATACCGACAACTTCAAACAAAGGTGGAAAATAACACCTCACCACAAGTCCCAAATCTTCCCAGAGCATTTTATATGGTTTCTGAAGCTTAGCTGCACTCTTAGCTACCCTCTGGTTCAGCTTCTGGAGCTAAAAAATCTATTCTCTGTCACTTAATTTGTCTCATAATGTCACAGGTAAAAGTAAATTATTATTTGCTGAATTTTCATCTTGAAAAAAGATACATGTTTTTGTTACAATTTAAAAAAGTCACTTGAAAAAAATAAAAATGTTATAGACTGCTGGAGCTAAGGCAAGCTTTGGTAAAATCTGGCTAGATAATATATTCTCTTTATGATAAATTCAGCAGAGTGAATATGCATAGCTGAAGTTGTGTTCCCTGAAATACAAAATTTATAATAGAAGTGCGATTGTGTTCTTAACAGCCTATATGAGGCAGTTTTTTAAAAAGGAGCTATCTAATTACCTTTTAAGTCAATTATTCTGCTTGTTCCTCCAGTGACTCTACTCTTCCCAAAATGTATCAGCTGAGTTTTTCATTATTATTTCCCAACTAAGAAAATAAAAACTATGAAAAATCAATAACAAAGTTCACATGAGCAGATGTTAATCTTCTGCATAGTTCACCATACATTCAAGATAGCAATCTCATTGGCATGGGGCTTGATATTTTTAATGGAGCTTTTTTAGTTAGTAAAGTCAGTAGCAGTAAAGACTTGGAATTGGTAGCAAAAAGTCAACTGCACATTTGAATACTTAATTTTGTGGCTATAAACAGCCACGTCACATTTCCAGCAACAACAATGGGATGGTTTTCAGCACTGCTCTACCAAGCAGGCATGTTTTCTATTTTCTTCTTGTATATACAATTAAAAGCATTCCCACCAGAGAACTCTGCCCTGCATTCACTTCTGAAACAGAGCATGAGAGATGTCTCTCAAAAGTCAAAATCCTGCCTTTCCTTGGGCCAAATAATGAAAGAACATCCCAGCAGTGCACCATTACTTCTACGGCTTCTATTAAAAGTTTGAATTCACTGACCGATTGTCAATACTTGCCCCCACGTGCAATTAATAAGGAGATCTCTGGTCATGAGAAAAGTCTTTTTTTTCTTCTGTGTGGAAAGGTGAGTTTACTTTTTATCAGGCAAGAGATAAGGAATTGCAAGCATGGAGTATGGGCAGGTTCTTGTCTTGCTCTAGGGGATACCCACCAGTGCCTGTGTTCTTGTTGAGTAATAATGAGATACCATAACCAAACAGTAGAAGATGCATGTCAGATGGTTCTCCAATAACATTAGAAAAAAAGCAGCTGATGTATGGGATATTGAAGGCAGATTAAGTTGTTAATGTATATTAGTATATTCTTAATTTCCTTTTAATTGAAAAAGACATATTGACTTTAATTAGAACCATTTCACAGGAACTGTCAATTAGCACATGTCAAACTAGTTAATTCAGAACAGAATTCTTTTAATTAGGGTCTGCTTTCCTTTAACTGTGGGGCCAATGAAATCAGCCTTCCCTTATCAAGATTTTAAATGTCTCTAAGACATACAATACAAATGTAGTCTCTTATCTATTATTAGAAGCCCATATGGATAACATTAAAATGATGATGCTGGCATTGTTCATGCAGCACAAATCAGAGTTTTCTTTATGACTGTTCGAAAAAAAAAAAGAAAAAGATGGCTTTGAAGAAAGACTATTTTAAATACACAGATTTATCCTACTTTAAAGAGACTACAAAATTTATGACACGCATGTTCACATTTAAAGTATTATTTAATACGTCTGCTCAAATAAATGGGCCTATTCAAACGTTTTGTGTGTTCTATCAGCCAAAGACACATAAAACATTTTCAAAGCATGCAGTAACGTTCTTCCCTTAAATGAACTGTAATCAAAAGGAGAAAACAGACTCAGTGATTTTTTTGGGACAATATAAAACCAGCATTGTTAACTTTCATTGCATGTGAAGATTTAACACTGATTGCTAATCCAGTGGCTGTGAACACTAGTGAGCGAATGTCATCTCAGTCATCAAACAGAATATAATCCTGGTCTTGACTTTCTCATACATTTTCTGAATATGTCTCGAGTTTGCTGATGGATCTCGACTCTTGGCTGACATACTGGTGTCAAGACCTTCTCCATGGTTTCTGGGAGCTGCCCTGTGCAACATCTGTAACACTGGTCACATCCCTTCAGGAGTAAGAACAGCTGAGAAAAATATACCAAAAAATATAATAGGAATGATTGCAAAATCTAGACTTAGTTTTATCATACAGGCTTTAGCCACTGTTTTACTGACCTATATCAACAGAGGATTACAGAGATTAGTGAAAGGAATACTTAATAACTGAACTGTGGATTCCAAAGAGGATTATCTGGTAAGATATTTCATGTGTCCTGATGCTTTGTTGAACATATTAGGGACCTGATTATGGGCCTGAGTAACTCAATAATAAAAGAAGCATAATTTACCAAAATGAATTACAACTGGGATGCACTAAAATTTAATGTGTCCTAGAAGTACACTTTGCCTAGGATCCTAACCGCACCATTTTTCCCCCCTGGGGCAACTCTTTGGTATATGGTGAGTAGTACAGTTTTAAGAGTGCTATGTGCTAAAATGTGTGTTAAGATTTCCACGAACTTTGAAAAGTGGATGAACTTCAACTAGGTGATCTGCAAAATTGAAAAAATTTGTCCTGGGAGTTCTTCAGCTCAAGCAAGAGGCTCTGTAGACATGTCACTTCACTGCCTACTGTCCTGTATGAAGCGTACCCCAAGTATAACTAACAGCTGTAGTTCTACTTTTAAATGTGATTGTAAATAGGTAACATAAGACCCTGATATTTATTCATTAATCCTATTGTGGCCCATATTAAATCTCTGCTTATCAGTTTAAATGCTTACCATAATTTAGAACTCTTTAAGCAGATCTAAGTCACTTTGGCACTGAATTGCATAATCCAACTTCTTTTATAACACAGCAGAAACAATGCTTTGGATTTTGATCATATTGCTCAACTGGCAATATATTGTTTGTTTCAAAATGGCAGTTAGCAGTAACTCTTCTTTTACAATCATCCCCACATTGGCTCTGCATAGGAAGTATGGGTACGTTCTCCACCAGGGTTATAAAACCTCAGGTGCTTGCCTTTATGCTCACATACGATGCATTATGCTGAACTTCAAACTATAGGAATATTTAAACAGTATGAACTATAGGAAATTTTCAGATTATGGTGAAATTTTTAGTCCTTGCAGTATCCCAGTCAGGTGGGTAATGATTTATCCAATCCATACCTTATGGCTGGGACAACAGAGAAACAGTTGTATGGAGGAAAAGTAACTTACCCAAGCCCCAAACTAAGTCAGTTAGAAATGGAGTTAAAAGCAGAAGTTCCCTATTCCCTGAAGTTGCATGACCCACTGTGTGCCATGCCCTTAAAGCAGGGCAAAGCATTTTTTTTTCTAATTAATACTAAGGCGATTCATTGCTTAGCAGCAGCACTAATATTTACACACTTATGGATCTCATGATTAAGTAGCAAGCTTTGACTTCAATTAAACCTGACAGTTTCTGATAGCAAAAAGTCATTACAGAACTTCAAAAGCACTTGAACGGCAGCAAGATCTTTACAATTATCTATATAATATCTTTCAGCCTCTGTTGGCTCCTTGATCTTCTGTGGCAGGCCCAACTTCTCTGTCAACTTTGGTCTATGAGAACTTGAACCTTAATGCATGCTATTTAAAAAAAGAAAATACAAAAATGCTGCAATATACAATGGATTTCACCCACTCTGACATTCTTTTTGGGATAAGTGCTTAATAAAAATTGCCCACGTGAATCATGTACTGTTCATATATTGTTCATGAATCAAACCAAGAGCCATTTAAAAATGACTAGCATTAGGGAAACGTAATAGCTTTTTAACAGATTATTTAAATGACTGTAGCTCTGATTTCCAGTCATTTTATCCAAACAGCTATGGCAGAACTATCCCTGAAAAGGGAGTAACTTTCTGATTAAACTCTTTTGTTGTTGGATTTAAGAAATATTTTAGAAGAGAGAATTTCTCAATTATGTATTCATCTTTCAGAGCCTGGGCATGGAGGGTGTAACAATTTGATCAAACCCAGCTGAAAGCACTAATGGTTTGGAGGATTCATTCTGTTCTTACAATCACGGCAAAGAAAGCCTTTAAATACATTCAGAGCAGAACAGACAGTTTGTTCAGACTGACCAGAGCATAAATCACTTTCTAGGTAGTTTCTGGTCTCTACATCTTGGCTTGCCTGGTACTTCCATAGCGTGATGTGACAGCGATCGAGCAGTTCATTTGTGCATTTCTACGGCCAGATTGTCAACCCATCCAGTTCCTCGGTTTTTGCTTTGTTGGCTGTATGCATCCCAATGTAATTAAAACCAGCAGATACCCTCATCTGCTCGTGTGCTGTTGGCTCCTTGGCCTGACGTTGCCCATGGCTGAACTCTGTCCCTTCCTCCTTTTCCCAGGAGAGGTTTTTAACCATGACATTTGTGCTCATGTTAAACCATTACAGCAACTGGTTTGCAGCACCCGAAGATGGAGCCCCCTCCCATTAAACTGGGAGAGTTCCTTACTCTGAGTCCTCCAGACTGATGCCTTTCATTTACTGTTGTTTTGAAGCATAGCCCAGATTTTCTCAAAACCATGGTCTTTTGGACAGCTCTCTATTCTGCCAGCTATTTTTGATAAAACATGTGCATCTTCATGTTAACGATGAAAACTACTTAGTGGAAAAATAATGCTAAGGCACCCAATACATGCCTAATTATTTGCAATGCGGTTTAGTAGCTGCAAACAAGGACAGTCAGCCAGCTGCCCCATCGTCTCGAAGAAAGGACCTGCAGACCATCAACAGTTCACTGATCATAGACGAGGAGCTGCTGCTCTTGCTCCCACAGTGTCTGCGGGCATATTCCTCCAGGTCACATCGCCTCATGCTACAGCAGTGTTAACTACTCCTTTATTAAACAATTCTCCAAGCATAACTAAAGCATTTGGGTTGTTAACATACATAATAAGTTATATTTAAGAAGGTTTCAAATCAGCACATTGTATTTTGCAGCGAAGTCATAAAAATATGCTAACATGATAACATCTAATGAGGGAAATGTTGCATGCAGATGTCTGTTTGCCTATTATCCCATAAAATGACTGTATATTTTTATTTATATGAGTAATGTTAGACACAAACATGTTACCAAAAAAGCATTCATTTAGGAAATGTATAAACACAATGAGTCTAATATAAGAAACTGTTTTAAAACATGTTTTTTAGTGTTTATAAAATGAAGAGAAATTAAAAAAAAATTGTTCTAAAGTACATTTTTTTCCCCCTCATGATGAGAAAGAAATATAGGTCCTCAGCTGGCATATTATTTGCGATGTGGCAGCAAAGTGAAATTTGTGCCTCGCGTCATGTATCCTTTACATGATGCAAAGGAGTATAATTTTATTTTTGTTTTATTTGAAGGCTCTGTCTGGGCACATTGGCCACCAATTTCATTTTTATTGCAGTGCATGGATAGCAAAGTCACATATCCTTACGTTAATGCAAAGGGCATAGGAAAGGAAAGGGAAAGTATAATTTTTGTTGTTGCTGTTGTCATTTGAAATTTCCATAGTGTCTGTGCACATTGGGTACCATTTCATTTTTATTGCGCTGCACTGATAGCAATGTCACATATCATTAAGTTAACACCAAGTTAGAAAAAAAAAAGAAAAACAGATATTTTTTTCCCCCGCTATTACCATTGTTTGAAATTTTTTGTACTGTGTGAATATAATTTCTGTGGGGTGGTGGAAGAACTGAAAAATCTAATATCCAATGTAAAAAAGGTATACCAGTTTATGTTTTTTGTATTGTGGCAGTGGATAGAAAATGTAATGCTACTCACATTTCTTATCAGTAGGATAAAGGTTTGTTCAATTTCTAGAAACGGTTAATGTGGAAATGGCCATTTTTCAGGAAAACTGGAATAATACCAGAGTTTAATTTCCCCAAACCAGTATATTTTATTAAAGTGCTTATCTCATGCATGCTAAAATATCTTCCATGTCCACCTCACTGTCTTTTAACCCCTGAGTAGAGAACATGAGACCCACTTTGGGATGTGGAGGGTTAATCTGTAGTTGCGGTGGACCCACTCCTCATTGCTGACATGTGTAAATAACTGCCACCAGTATGGACATGGTGCTCTTCTACATGGGGAGTATCAGGCAGCTGTGTGGTTGCTCTGTTTTATGTGACAGGTCATTATACAGGTCAGCACTAATAGCAGGCAGGAGTACAGCCCTTGGGCTCCTTTGGGAAATTTGTGCCAACAATTGTCTTAGTTTTGGAGAGCAAAAGAGGCCAACTTGTTTTATTTTATCTAATCTATTATTAACCATTCCCATATGATGCCCAGCACTGCCTCTTTATCCTTGACCTTTGGAACAACTCTGTTGTGGTCTCATAAGCCAATGTCCTTTTTTAAGGAGTGACCCTTGGACAGACAGATACCAGGCAGCCACCAAGAGATGGCAAGCTCCAGTATGGTCCTTCTTGGTCTACAGTTCAGATAGGTGCACTAGTTTGAGATAGATAGACCCGATGTCTTGCAGCTGGTACCCTACTCTGCAGAAAACCCCAAGCTGAGCAACAAAGCTGCTGAAAGGGTGAGAAGGCATGTCCTATGAGGACATGTCACTCTCTACAGCTTCCTGAGGAGGGCAAGTGGAGAGGGAGTTGCTGAGCTCTTCTCCCTGGTACCCAGGGCCAAGATGCATGGGAATGGTTCAAAGGCGTGCCAGGGGAGGTTCAGACTTGACGTTAGGAAACATTTCTTTACTGAGAGGGTGGTCAAATGCTAGAACTAGGGAAATGGTAGATGTCTCATGCCCGTCAGTGATTAAGAGGCATTTGAACGATGCCCTTAATAGCGTGCTTTAACTTTTGGTCAGCCCTGGACTGGTCAGGGAGTTGGACTAGATGATTGTTTAGGTCCGTTTCAACCTAACTCCTCTTCTTTTCTTCTCTTCTTCTCCTCTTTTTCTTCTCTTCTTCTCTTTTTCTTCTCTTCTCTTCTTGTCCTCTTCTCTTCTTGTCTTCTTCTCTTTTCTTCTTCTCTTTTCTTCTTCTCTTTTCTTCTTCTTCTCTTCTTCTTCTCTTCTTCTTCTCTTCTTCTTCTCTTCTTCTTCTCACTAGCTGCTGTAATTCATACTTGAATTAATGGCTGAAGAGAAGGAGGCTGCATCTAAGGGGCACCCCAGACACTTTGCATTGCTCTTGCAGTGTTCCCACCTGGTGCTCACAGTGGCACTCAAGCCATGGAGGATGGTCTCAGACAGCATATTCAGCATCCGTAATGTCCCTTTCTTCTCTGTCATACAACATTTTGAATGTAAACTTTTTTTGGTGTGCATGGTTTGACCTCTGCATGGACAGACACAAAGCTGTGGCAATTCCAAGCTTGTCCGTGGGCCTTTGGAGACCTTTTAACTTGAAGTCGGATAAGACAGTTTCCAGGCTCTTCCACTCTTGACAAGGAGTAGGACAAAGAAGGATCTAGATGGAGATTTGTGGTTTATGAACCAAGCTAAATCTGGAAGGACAAGAGAACCTTGGCCAGCACGTGTTTAGTGAAAGCTATATGACATTCAACAGCCACAGATGTATGTAATAGATTTTGTGGTGTCACAATAGACTACATCCCAATAAGCCACCTGAACACACAAATATGTGACAGCTAGCATGGTTTACATTTTTAATGCATTTCTTTGTGTGAGGCTTGGAAAAGCCTCTTCCGCACCCGTTGCCACAGGCTACTCTTATGCAATAGCAGCAGCACTCCATCTTCAGAACACCATGTATCACGAAAGAGAAAATCATAAAAGAAAGGCTGGCCAGAGGAATCCCATGAGTCCATTCATTTACACCAAATTTGAGGTGTCAGCACCTGTACTGCTGCTGCTTGGATAATGTCCATGAAACAAAACACCCCTCTGCAAGTAATGCAAGGGCAGCGGGGATGGCTTGCTTTGGCAGCATCAGTTGCAGAGATGGGCACAACTTTTGATGGTGCTGGTGTCCTTTTCTTCCTGTACCTCGAGTGAGGCAGAACAAGCGTGGAATATTTTTTAGCAGGTGTTAGAGAAAGAGGGATAACGCGGCAGTTTTGGAAGAAGTGCTGGAATGGGAATATGCTGCTGAGCTCTCCATCTGGAGACAAACCCCAGAACCACCCTTTCCTCATGAGCTGCGGGAAGAACAGGGGACTGTGTGTTTGGGGATTTGTAGAAGACAAATTTTAGCTTGTTTCTAAATGTCTCCATATGTTTTTATTTGTGTTATATACTTCCCTCTTGGCTGTACCAGAGCTCTTTTGTTTTATACTGGCACATCCCAGAACATTTTTAGGTTATAAAAAAATTACTTATCTCAGGGCTTCACAAGTGAACTTTTTCCCCACCCTGGGTTTTTATTAAGCTCAGTGGAACTAATTCCCTACTGCTCAGCATGTTGTGTAGGCCTTTACACTGAGGCCAAATGGGTGTAAAATGCTAAAACTACATGACATGCCTCTGACTGATCGAGCTTAAGGCGTGGGATCACACATCAGAAATTTGTGTCCAAACCTTACCTCTCCAGAGTCGTTGAGCCTCTCCAGATGGCAGGTGATATTCCAGGTGTTAATAAGCCACTTCCTCTCCCACTTCTGTCTCCATAGCAAAATGGTGACAAACCTTTCTCATAGTCCTTTAAATTAGGAGAGATCATACACAGACACACACACACACATATGTATATATACAATTTCTTAATTTTTAAGTCAAAAACATTATATGTGTATATGATCTATTCTGCATACATACATCTATATAAGGTATTTTAAAATGAGAGGCTCTTAGGAAAAAAAGAATTAGTCTGAAGTAACTGTTATAGAACATGAACTTAATTTTTGTGAAAACTATGATATCTAAAAGAAGTTTAGTTTGCTGCCTGTGCCAGCGGTAAGCCAAAGGAAGAAGAGGCTGGAGAAACACTTTGTGCAGTTTAATGCTCTGCCTGTGGCAGGACCTTGGGTACCAGGGACAGCTGTTTGCAAACAGTTTAACTCTTTGTCCAGAAGGAATGGCAATACATCATCTCCCCTCAATGGCGATCTACTTGCTTTAGTTGGATACGAGTCCTGGCAATTTTTGACAGCCAAGGGATACCATGCAGAGTACAAGGGCTTGGATCGTGAGGACTGGCCAATGCTCCCAGAGGGCCAGAGCTCAAACATCAGTTTCACATTTTTTAGGGTCCAGGAGACACCTGGGTGGGGCTGCAAGCAGTCTGGGTTTGGAGCGTGGGATAAGCTGCTCATGTTGACATAGCCATTTCTCATTATAACCATGTTGACATAGAAATTAGCAAAGTTCGGTTTCAGTAATTTCAAACCCACATTGCAGTGACTGTATAATGGGAGGAACAATAGAGAACTGGACTCAGTACACAATGCATTTTAATAAAATTCTTCATATGGTTTGATTTCTAAAGGATCTCTCATCAGTCTGTTCCCTGCATTTTTGTGACAATCACCACAAACATTGGCATGAGACTGACTTTGAATGGAAAATATTAGCAGGAAAAATGGGTTTTCTCAATATGTTGAATACACTGCCAAAATCCCTTTGCAATCCACCTGCAGTCTAAAGACTTACTTGTTAGCGTAATTGGAGTTAAATAACCAAGTATGGACTTTATCTACTCCTTAGATGCTAAAAAAAAGAAACCCTGAAAAAATAAGAAAACAATTTTTAAATCATAGTCAAACTCATATTCATAATATAGATTAGTAATGACTTTCTGTGATAAAATTCTTCTGTGTAAAGGTCTAGGATAGCTGTAATGGATGGTGATAGACACCAGTCCTCAAATAAATTTAGGGTTTCTGCCAGAAAACTTATTCTTGGGGCCTTCTGATTAGCATCTCTTTTGACCTGGTATCAACCCACATCTCTCGTCTCGGAGACTCTTCAATGGAAGATCTCTGCTCTTGTGCACTTCTTGAATAACAATTTGTTGCATAAACTTCAGAGTGAAAAAATTCCTACTTCTCCTGATTTGATCATTTATGCATCTGGCAGCTGAGATACAAACAGCCTGGTGTCATAACCTTTGGAGAATTAAAAAAAAAAAAAAAAAAAAAAAAAAAAAAAAAAAGCAGCTGACTTATAGTAACCAAGAATTGCTTTTGCCCCATTCTTTACAAATAGGACAAATTAGGTACTGATAGCTTATAAACATTAGCATGCTCTGGAAAAGCCAATTTATTATGAAGCACAATGTTGAATAGTAACTGTCTTGATAGTAACAGCAGGAAAACACGTAATTGTTCCGGGCTCTATATTTACCACAGTCAAATCCCTATTCATCCTTCACTCAGGCAAGACTACATTGAACAGGAATTTTCACTGAATTGGAGAAATAGGGATTTGGCCATATGTAGAAAGTTAATTTCCCCCCTTCATGAACTCAAGCTCTGATTAAAAAAGAAGTAATTATAATTTTTCAGCAAATTAAGTTTATTAAAACCATTCAGTCTGATAATCTATATTGTCAAGTTATGTTTAATACTTATTATGAGATTAAACCACTAAAATATCTAGTTCAAGGAAATATCTTCAAACTTCAATCATAAAAGAACTATATTAAAGCAAACATTCAGATTAATTGATGATGGGATCATTTAGTGTCTAACAGCAAAGAAGAAACCTCAGACTAAATCTATTAGTACTGGGTGAAATCTTGAGGTCATCACCTACTCCTTGCAATCACTCCCCCCAAATGTTTATACATCTAAGTACTCACTAAAAATGAATTAATAACTTCAAGATTTAATCTGATGTTATTAAAGTTTTTGATGATTGTTTACTGTGTCTGATGAGTTTATGTAAATACTCTAAGCTATTGCATCATCCATAATTACTGTGCAATAGATGAGGTTACAGGCTAGTTAAAAGCATGTGTCTTCATTATAAAATGAAAAGAATCATTCTAACTTAATGTCAAAATGGCTGTAAAAATAAATGTATCAAAGTATAGTAAAGCACCTGAATTTTTAGACCCAAATGTTAAAATACTGTTAAAATCCTAATTATATAATTATTAAGAAGTAATTTGGAAAGAGATAATTTTCTTTTATGTTTTAATACAGTTAATAACCAAAATCTGCAGTAACAAACCAAGAGGCTGCTGGCAAGTCCTATAGAAGACTTGCTAATGTTGTGAAATACAGAGAAAACATGCTGGTACTTCTTTGAAAGCAACTTTTAATGTGAAAACAGTATTAGCACATTTGACCTGTCATGAAGGGAGCAGAATATGATTCGATGCAAATACAAAGAAAAAGTTATTGGAATGAGCCAGAAATTCAACAGAAAAGGCTTTGTGCGTAGCTTGATAAACGTTATCTTTCCAGACATCTGGTACAACATATACAATTATTAGTAACATTCATATTTCCTTTCACTGACAAATATCAGGGTTATTAAAATGGTGTTTGGTAGTCTGCTGAGGGTCTGTCGTTTTCCTGGCATACCAAAGGAGTGAAAAGAAAATTATTTGGGAAGAAAATTATTACTTTTTTGCCCCAGGTTGATGATTATATTCATCATAGGAACTCGTGTTGCGTTGTGCTGTCAAGTGACTTTGTGTATTACCCAACAGCTCTTCTACCTGGCTCAAGGATGCACTCCAGAGATTGCTCCAGAAGGAGAAGAATGCTCTCTGAACCAAATACTTCTCTCTTTTTCTCAAAATATGAGTGTCAGAGCATTTATTGTAAGACACTGCATCCACTCACGGAGAACTCCTTGCAGCAGAACAAGAGGATAAGGAAAGACCTGCAGATTTCCAGGTGATTCTGTAAGTGGCAACACTGCTCATGCATGGTGCTGTGGTCCACAGGTGGAAGTTACTTTCCATTAGTAATTGACCTTGCAACATGCCTTAGTCTGTTTTAGTGCCAGATAACCTCTTTAGTTTAAAGAAACACTGCCAGGAGCTCAAGAGCCATAGGTTTTGGTGAGCACTAAACAGGCTATGACTGGTCTCTATTTTTTTTTAGAAACACATGAAAAACAACTACTGCTGTGATCCCAAGGGAATAGTGAACCCTCTCCATAAATTCAATTTGTTCATAACCTTTTGACATGGTCCATAAATAACCTTCATATATTTCACACACATGGACACATGTAATAAATTACATGAACAATATATATAAATATTTACCTTACAAAAATACAAACTAAATATAAAATGCCATATGAACAATCCATCTATTAGCAAATGGTTAATTCCCTGTGCCAGTTGATAACTGGATTGCATGCCTACCTGCTCCTTTTGATATGCCACTGTACTGGTTGCAGGTACAAAGTGGTAGAAAACAAAATATTAATCAATTGGCAGTGGGGCTGTTTCAGCAAAGGTTACACCTTTGGAGACAAAGGAAAGGGGAGGCTGAGATCTGGCCCCTGGAAAGTCTTGTATGATTATCTGGAGCAGGTTATGAATTCTAGAAAAGAAAAAAAAAAAATTAAAAAAAGTGCCATTTTTATTTCTGAAAATTGTTCTCAGTGACCTTATGTGATGCATTTTATTTGCACACATGATTATTATGATAATAATAGTAAAAAAACCTAAAAGAATGTACCAGAATTCCAAAATGCTAAATCAGAAAATGTTTATGGAAGAGAAGAATTGTTCCTCAGCTTATACCAAAACCCCAGGCATTCTACAGGAATTAAAAAACTCTTTGCGCTTTAAAACCTGGAAGAGATATCCTGTCTGATGAATTGGATGCTTTATTTTTTAAATAATATCATTAAAAATGTTGATGAGATTTAGGGTAGAAAAATAACTGAAAGTGGTATATGTGAGAAAGTGCTGAAATTTTTTACCTGTTTCAATGGTATCACAATGTCTTGCTGAAAATTCAGGGAAAGAAAAAGGATTAAATCATAGACTAATTCATTTTGATTTTTGTTCAAAAGAATAAAAACTAATTAAATCTGTACCTTCCAAATATAATGATGCCCATTTGCATTTTCAAAGTAAAAATAAATAAATAAATAAAAATTGTTAAACAATGGGAATCAGAGAATCATTCCTACTGCTGGAAATGTCCATAGTACTTTTTTTCATCTTTGTTGAGCATGCAGCTTCTTCTACGAGAAACTGTCAGTTTGTCCTATTGCCATGAGACAACACAGGGCCAGACAGACAATGGCTAGATTGAACAGTCACACCAAAAAAAAGATGAGGGCCATAGAAACTCTCTGTTTCTTATATACCTTTAGGTGATCAGGATCATGGCCCTAGGCACTGCAAGAGCAAAATGGGCAGAAAGCAGGCATCCTCCTCCTTCCCAGACACATCCTTCAAAAACAATGACCAAACCGGTCCATCAATTTTAATTAAAGAAGACTAAACTTCCCAGTGACAAACGCAACACCGGTGCAGACACTGCTGCAGGTTTGGTGTTACCTGCAGTAAGCCAACTGCCACTGCTGGGTCTTGGAAACCTGAGGAGGGATCTGATCTGCAAGTAATGTTTATGAGTCACTGTGGACCAGCTGAAGTTGAGAAGGAAAACTTTCTAGGACTATTAATCAAAAAGGTGGCCTTTTGCTAGTAACTATTTAAATGAGAAGTACACTATTTGGTAGTGATTAACCATTTCACAGCACCAACTAGTTAACATTATGTGATGACAAGTAGAGGAAATGATGGTAGCACAAGGCATTCCCTTAACTGAATAATAAAATCTAGAATCATAGAATCATAGAATGGCTTGGGTTGGAAGGGACCTTTAGAGGTCATCTAGCCCAACCTACTTCCAACGAGCAGGGACATCTTCAACTAGATCAGGTTGCTCAGAGCCTCGTCCAGCCTGACCTTGAATGTTTCCAGGGATGAAGCATCCACAACTTCTTCGGGCAGCTTGTGCCAGTGTCTCACCACCCTCATCATAAAAAAATTCTTCCTTATATCTAGTCTGAATCTACCCTCCTTTAGTTTAAAGCCATTACCCCTTGTCCTATCGCAACAGGCCCCACTAAAAAGTTTGTCCCCATCTTCCTTAAGAGCGCCCTTTATATATTGAAAGGCTGCTGTAAGGTCTCCCTGGAGCCTTCTCCTCTCCAGGATGAAAAACCCCAACTCTCTCACCTTTCCTCACAGGAGAGGTGTTCCATCTCTCTGATCATTTTGGTGGCCTTCCTCTGGACCTGTTCCAAGAGGTCCATGTCCTTCTTGTGCTGAGGACCCCAGAGCTGGAGGCAGAACTGCAGGTGGGTCTCACCTGAGCGGAGCAGAGGGGCAGAATCCCCTCCCTCGACCTGCTGGCCACGCTGCTTTGGATGCAGCCCAGGATACGGTCGGCTTTCTGGGCTGCAAGCTCACATTGCCAGCTCACATCCAGCTTTTCATCCCCCAGTACCCTCAGGTCCTTCTCGGCAGGGCTGCTCTCAATCCCTTCATCCCCAGCCTGAATTGATACCGGGTGTTGCCTCGACCCAGGTGCAGGACCTTGCACTTGGCCTTTTTCAACCTCATAAAGTTCACATGGGCCCACTTCTCCAGCTTGCCCAGGTCCCACTGGGTGGCATCCTGTCCCTCAGGCGTGTCAACCTCACCACACAGCTTGGTGTCATCAAAACATCAGATATGTGAGTGCAAAGAGTGAAATGGGAAATAAATCTGCAATCACTACACTGGAAACTATTACATGGCTCTACCACAGGTTTAGTTGTTGTTGCTCAATCTCATTTGGGTCTACCGTTCTCTGGAACTTTCAGTTTATAACCAAATAAGGGCCAGTCATGTACGGTCGTAACAGTCAAGCTGGTCATAACTCCTATGCCTTCATGTTCCCCCCAAAGCAGTTGAAAACAATCCTGCTTCAGCTTTATTTGTTTTAATTTGGGTTTAGGAAAATATAAAGTTAAAGTAGGACCTCAAGAACTCGAAGAAATTTTGGAGCTGAAACTCTGCCAGGTAACATAAATAGATTAGAGCATAGACTGACAGGCCAGGAGCAGTTAAGAAGAAAAGATCAAAGAAGCTATGAAAAATAAAAATAGCCGGAGATCTCTAGGACAGATATCATATTATTAAATTAATTACCAGTGCAAGTGGTACATGTGTAGACAGTACCATGTGCTAAAGTGAGGGCACAGCCAGGTCGGATGTTGAATTTCCCTGTTCCTTCATTTCTTCCTTTCTCCACTTCATTAATCCTCATGTCAAAGGAGGGCTGTTTCTGACCATACATTTCACTGGAGTTTTACATAGTTAGTGGGGATTCTGCAAATTAATCTGGGATGCTGCAGCATAATTCAGTGGATTATGCTTTCAAATAAAATTTCCAGACATATCCCTCTATTTTCTTTTTCATATTTTCACCCCATTATCTCAGTTGACTATCTTACCGGGGTTGTGATTAAAGATTTAAAATTAACACCAGTTACCACACCACAGTGTCTGAAATACTGAACTCATTTTCTCCAATAAGATAGATACATCAGGATAAATATTTTAATGACAAAGTCTGTAATTTTTTTTCTTCGTGATTACTGTTAAAAACCCTCAAATATTTATAATTTTTATTACATCTCCTCATTGTCAACACTTACTAATACTCAGAACTTAACCTTTTTCTAGTGAATCAGCTCCCCCACTCTTTTAATGTATTTTGTTTCTAAATTCTATTCCAAGGTCACTTTTCACAGGAAATAAAAATGTGGCCTTAACAGGCTGATGTATGGCATGAAAACGATGGAGCAATTTGAGGGATTCAGTAATAGCAAATTACCAGGACTGAATGATCTCCCTCCAGAATTCTGAAGCTAGAAAATTATTAAGTACAGTATGTATAGATGGGAATATACGTTGTCTTTTTAAGATAGTAATAACAATATATAACACCCCCCCCCCCCCCACCGTTCATAGTGATTGAAAGGTGCTAATACTATTAACTTCAGGGTTTTGAGTTTCTTTTAAAAAAATGGTGTGAAAATACAGACTCATTTTGGTGCTGGGAAAACCGTTGAGTTCTTCTAAAGAAGATGATAATGCAGGATTTGGAGAACAACCTGAAAGGACTAAAACAACACCTCTTGGAAAAAGGAGCCGAATTAGGGCAAAACAGGTAAAAGTGAGCAAGGAATAAAAAACTCCTGAACTTCCCAAAATATGATGATAAGGATAATCTAAAGAGATTTTTGAAGGAAATAAATTGCTGTGTAGGAAGGAATGAACTCCTACCTTGGATTAAACAGGGTATTATTCTATTATTTCTAGAGCATCGATCCTCTTCCCCCAGCATGAAGATGAATTAAAATTGTACTAGAAAATGGTTGGAAGCGATAATCGCCTCTGCTGTGTTACTCCGGGTGTGTCCATACAGCTGACTGGGAAGGAGAAGGTAAGAGCTAGTTACTGTCAATAAGTTGCTTTGAGGGGCTGTTGGGGCAACTGAGATGGCTGTCGAGCTCCAGCTGTCTCTGTGAGCTCCTAGCAGGGTCCCACATGGCAAAGAAACCTGTCTGTCTGTCCATGCCCAAGCAGGGGCTGTGTCTGCTCCCGAAACTGAGCTTGACTCTCCTGCTCTGTCCTGTGGGAGCAGACTGCAGAGCCTACGAGGATGCCAACGGTGCCAGTGGAGACCCATCCAACATCTACTTCTGAGGAGCAGTGAGCTAGCTTGCGTAAAGGCAATCCCGTATTTAAAAGAATAGCAATAACTTAACCAGCAATTAAGTAAGTTTTTTTTGTGTGCTCTAAACCTGTAAATAATACAGGCATCAGTGTCATATTGTCACACTAACCACATCTTGTTGGGTGTAGGAGCACATCTAGGTTTGTTCACCTCACTTTAGGAAGGACACCTTTGTCACTCAGGTGACACACTTTGGACATAGGTTTTATTTAGCGTGTTGGATTGCAAAGCAAGTGGTCAGACCTCAGTCGGAGACTGACTTACCTTGGATTGACCCAAAGTCTGTAACAGAGAAGAGTGGTGGAGTGGAGGTAGGGAAACGACAAAGGGCATCTCCTCTGCTCCATGCAGCCCCACAGACCAGAAATAGAAGGGCACACGGATGGATAGAAAGAAAGATTAATTCGTCTATCTGGCTTGAAATCAAACTGCAATTCAGTCAAATATTTTGACTGGATTTTTTAAAAGGGCTGGATTAGTTCATTGTTATTATTCACTGGAGCTACTCATATAAACAGATAAATATGTGACTATTTAAGCTGAATGCTCTTTTCCAGCTTTGAAATTATACAACTGAGAGCAAAGTTTGGCTATCTAAAAGTAATCAAACCTAATGCTTCATGCTGTAAAGTAACCCTTTTGCTGAAGAGGTCAGGAAGGAAGTATTTTCCCACGCTAATGGGTAACCTCAGTTTTATTTTTCAGCAGTTGACATGTTCTTGAGGTACTTGCTTGTTAATGCTGGAGACACAATGTGCCACTGCCTAATTCTTTGTGGCAAAGGTGTTACTAGTCCACTTAGGAGAAAACGTTTAACGTGCCAGAAAAGAGGGAATAGCTGTTCCCTTTGCTTCTCAAGGTACGGCTCGGTCATTCCTCTGTGTCCTCCAACTTTTGGTCTACTTCCTTACACTTTCAGTAAATCAAATGTAATTTTTAAGGTATCCTGTAATTCTATATGCCTGGGCTTTACCTGTTAAACCACAAGCGAGTGCGAAAGTGATGTAGGGCACTGGGTAACGGCCGCTCTCCTGTGCACATAGGTACAAAACTTGTAGAGTACACCTCTGCCTAATGAGAAAGCACAGGTGTTCTGACAAGCAAGAATAACAAATAAAAAAAAAAAAAAAAAGTTGCTATCCTGTCAAATACTGTGTGCATATCAAGGATCCGGAATACAAAGCAGACTTAACAGCAATCACATTTTGAGTAGAATTTGCTTGAATGTAACACCTTCTCCCTCTAAGGTTTTGAGTGTGGTATCTTAAAGAAGATCACACAAATTACTCATTCTGGGAACAAAGGCTCTTTTTTGAAAGCTGTCAGCTTGCTGACAGTTATGATGAGCATTTACTTCAGGCTTGTAAAACATATTAATCAAACTTGTTCCTATAGCTTCAGTCCAAGGAGGGTTACTGTTTCTTTTAGAGAAGTGTTTTACATAAGTGAAGAGCTCTGAATACGTATACACCTTGAATGCAAACCACTGTCTATGCCATTCATTTATTCATAATGAATAAATACTAGTCTACACCAGGCTTAAGGAAGATTGAAGCAGTATATGGAGATCTGTTTATTACAAGGCTATTTGCCAAAGACCTATGCACCATTCATTGAACCTTGAAAAACATTTGAAAATATGGGTTGCATTTGCAAACTTCAATGTATGACATGGAGAGCTGGCAAGCTGCCTGGTTTCTACTTAAAGGATTGTCATTCTGGGAAAAATAAATTTCTCTAACTAGACAAAAGTCAATGTTTTCATGTTTTACTGCAATCAAACTGATATGGCTGACAATTTAATGTCTCAACACTTAAAATATCTGTGGATAATCAGTTACCTCAATCAATCATAACTACAAGATTTCTCTATTTTCAAAGCCTGTATACATATGACTGAGATATTTAACAGTTTAGAGAAACCTCCCCATCCTTAATCCTTCATGATTTCTCTTGAGCCGTGCAGTTTTTTTTTTCCCCAAATGCACAATTTTATAATTGCTGGGGAAAAAAAAAAAAAAAAAATCCAACCCTGCACTGTAATCAGATTTTGAAACCTTTGTGTTAATGTCCTATTTTATTTAATTTTATGTATATTTTATAGTCTGCTTGCCTGTCAAAAAGATGTGGAAATGTGCTGGCATTCCAGCTGAAGACATCATTATGAGTGAGAAAATGCTCAAGGCTTTTTCAAAGCGGGTGCTGAAACATACGTTTCTCTTCTTTGACTCCAGGGGATGCTAACAGCTGCCCCAGCAGACAGGTATTGCAAGGTCAAAGGCTAGGAGAGCTGTACACCTTCAGGATTTGACTGCCAGCAAGGAAGATGGGTAGTTTCTCAAAACTAATAACAAAAATAGCAACAATGATGAGAAGAAGAAGGAGCTGACAACAA
Organism: Astur gentilis; assembly: GCF_929443795.1. Lineage (NCBI taxonomy): Eukaryota > Metazoa > Chordata > Aves > Accipitriformes > Accipitridae > Astur > Astur gentilis. The sequence continues at coordinate 3,233,450 of NC_064919.1, forward strand.
AAATGAAAAGGAACCTGCAAGAAGTGAATTCTGGGTAGCGCAACACTTGGCAGAGCTGATTTTAATATCTGACAGGTTGAGTTCACTAATCTTTGCTATTCATATTGACGTGAAACTTCATACAGTTTTAGAGATTTGTATCTATTAAGACATGCAGCAGTGTTCCTACAACATGGGAACAAGTTTGCTAGCGCCTGGCGTTCGTCTTCCTCCGTGATAAAAATTGATATGAACTGTTTTAAACGTCTAGCAGATAATTACTCTCAACACTCAATAAGGAAAGCTACATCTTTAGAGCCTCCTTTATCTTTAAAAAATAATAAAAAAAACCAAGCCCCAAATCCACCAACAAGACAAAACAACATTCGTCCCCCCGTTTCCCCCCCTCTCTTTTGTTTCTTTGATTACTTGGAGCCTTGTAATCAAACTAAGCTTAGTTTCGGGACCCTTGGGGCAGTATCTCTTAGTTCCCTGTCAGGCTGCGTTGCAAAACAATCAATCTTGCTCTTGTGCTGGCTTGGTGGAAGTGCCACGACACGAGGACTGCAATGCTTTGCTCTTGCTGTGAAGCTTCGATGACAAAAGTTTTTATCAGAAGCTGACTGTATTTAGGGTTATGAATATGCAATGACTCTCATTAGTATTGAAGCACAGGAGCATGGGCTGACATCCCCCGCCACTTTTAGCTGCTGCAGAGTCGTCTAATGAATTGTCTTGCTCTTTCACTCGCACAGACTTTGCTGTTACAGCTCCCCGTTCCAAGGGGAGTTGCCCAGTTTGAGAATACTATTGATGGCAGAAATTAATTGCCAAGAACTGCTCTTGATTTTGTTAAACAGTGTTGAGACAGTGTTTAAATTGTCAAAACAGAAAACCATTAAACTCTACAGGAGACAAAATCATTGCGAGTGAGAGGAGCTGTGTGTCTCTACGCATAGCCACCCAGAAGCATACAGGTGTGGCACAGGTATGCGTACAGTCTTGCAATCACACCTACACACACAAACATGTGCGTGTGTGTCAGTGACAGGTCTCAGAAACCTGACATCCTGCTGATTTACCTGTTATTCTTCCAACTAGAACAAACGGGGATAACAGAAAGTTCTCCAAATGAGCAGGAATCCAATACATTGCTATTTGATCAAGCCTTTAATACTCTTTCTTTTCCCTTTGGGACCCTGCCAAACATTTTTCAGCTCACACATCTGCAATCTTTATGAATAAGTTACTGATAAGGATGTTTCCAACAAATGATTAAGATATCTGGCTTGATTTGTTGTATTTGAGGAGATGTGTAAGCTTTCAGAAACAAGTGGAAATGACCCTTTTTTTCCCAATTGGTTAAATTAAGTATTTTTTTTTCCCTATTCATCTGAAATTTCTTCTGACATAAAAGGAGCTTTTGTGGCTCTCTGCAGATTGTGAAGGATAGAGTGAATTGAAATGGATAATATATTCCAAGAAGCGTAAGTAGCATTCTGAAAGGTGTGCGCGTACTGCAAATAATAAAGGATATGAGGTTCTCCCAAGAACATGTCAGCCCCGCACAGCTCTTTATCCATTTAATCAGTAATGGAAATGGTCCCAGTGCAAGGAAGGAGGATCTGTTTAATTTTTACTGCGATTTTTGGCACCGTTGCTCTAATGCGAGCTTGGCTTACCTCTTGACCCAACACCAGGAGTGTCTGTTCTCATCAGCTGGAGAAAAAATAAACATAAAGAACATCTACATGTTGGGAGTATCAAATACAAGAGCAGTTTAAAATAAATGCAGTTCTGACAAAAGTGGCTCAAGTATCATACATCAAACACTTGTTACCTCTCTTGGCCTTAGTGATTGCACGTGACTAAGAAAGAGTGAGTGATAAAATCTGAAGAAAGATGAAACCAATCTGGGCCTTTTTAAAGATCATCAATCATTCTGCGCAGCCATGGTATTATTAGTTCCAGTAAGCCTTGTTCTCCCATTTTATGGACATCATAAACCCCCCACCCCTAGACCAATGTTACCATGGGAAATCATTTTTATGGGCAGCATCTTAGTGTGGGCCAATCAGATCCAATCACATAACAAGCTACTGAATTATTCAACGTTCTCCCTAATTTTGCATTCTTCCTGCACTTTGCTGTCACTGCAGGGTTTTAAAAGTATGTGTTTTTACAATATTTATTAAGAAGATAACCATACACAGGAATTTTGCTTTCTCTATGTCTTTCAATAATTGTTTGTTCCCTTAGATTGTTGCAGTATATACATTGCCATATAGAGAATATTTTTTCTAAAAAGAATAGCAATCTGCAATGTGGCACTCGGCTTTAAACTCTTTCAGCTTTTAAAATACTGAACGTAAGGAAAACAATAGTGAAACTATTGTGTTCAAACATAAAATATTCAGATTTACTGAGCAAACTGTAACCAGCATGTCTCTTAGCTGTTGCTATGAATACAGGGCTCACATTGTATATGAAAATATTTCAGTTTTAATTGCAAATCTGTGCAGAGATGATTTGGGGTCTGTAATTAGCACATAAATTCCAGACTTTGTGACTGCTGTGAAAACACACATTATTTATGGAACTATTATCTAAATATAATTCAGTGTTTTTTGCTTTCAACAACTACTGTAAAAGTCTGATTTAATAAAATGTGAAAAATTTCCTGTCTCTTGCACTTCTGTTTACATTACGAAGCATTCATACCGCTGCACTGCCATTTCCCACTTGATCTTGCAGTGGACTTTGCTTTCAGTGGCTCCATACTTCACTCACACCTCGGGGAGGTTTCTTCACAACCATAAAGTGCCAGGCACTTAATTTGTTTAAAATGAAAGCTTGGATTATGCAAATAGCTCTGAACTGCATGAACAGAGTGAGTTTATGTGACCTCCATCCTTGTGCTTTTCATCCAGGCTAGAAGTGGGAATAGATAGGAGCCCTGTCTGAGCTGGTTTTAAGCTACCGTATGCAGATTTCCAGTTATCTGGACAGGGTTACTGGAAGGACAAAGTGGTCTCTTGTTCCCACCCACTTATTGTAAACTGCAGGCTCAGCCACTTCTAGCTCCCATCAATGTAGGGTACAACCAGCACAAATTTTGTCTTTTTCCTTACCAGCAAACCCATGCGTTTTGGAAGCTGGTTACTTGCACAACCTGTTTTACAGCAATAATTTTTGAGACCCTCTTCTGTTCTAGAGTTTAAAAGCATATTTTCAGGTTATATGGAACCGAACATTTCCCTTGCCAGTTTCGTGTGTGTCTCTAGGTTAAGGGCTGGAGCTGCTGGTGAAGGGGCTGGACACCAGGTACGCACTAAGGCTGCAGTAACAACAGCAGCAAAATCCATAATGTGGACCTAATTTACATCAGAATACAACAGACCTGAAACTTTCTACTTTCTTCCTTTTTTCCTCCCATCCTCTTGGGTTGCTCTGTACATAGTTTTGAGGTCTTTGAAGAAAAATCCTTCCCCGCTTCCTAAGCTGAGAGACAACCTACCACCTTGCTGTCTCCGGCTGCTCTGGCAGCAATGTGCAACGTCAACCTCAACAGCCTCCGCAATAATAATAGCAATAATATCTAGCAGAGTTGCTTCACCTCTCCCAGGACTGCCTCCCCTTCCACTAAAAGCTGTGCCTGCAGGAGCGTGCCCCAGCCCACCCCATGGGAAGACCGTGGGTGGGCTGGACACTGTCTCAGTGCCAGAAATGTGCAATTTTTTTGCACGAGACTACCAGGATTTGACCAGACCTGGGAGCACCACCTCCCTGTATGTCTGCCCGGTTGCTGGTGATGGAGTCAGGCAGGATCCATGCACGGTGTACCTCACAGCCCGGCCCCCAGGCATGAATTTCGATTTGAACAGCGATATCAATGTCATGGCGCACACGCTCCGGGAAGGGAGTTACGATGAGTAATTGAGAGATTCAGCATGAAGCCACTGAAAGCTGTAATTTAAAGTTCCAGTACTACTATTACCATTGAAATTTAAAGTGACAGAGGCCCAATTATGAACGGTTATTTTCTTAAATAAAATTACTTTTTTTATCCTCTGCGAAGCACTCATTTCTGCCTAGCAGTTGCTGTCACCAGGATCTGTCTTTGTGGCTTCTGGTGTCAGCGAGATGCTGAGCCTCCTGCCCCTGATGAGGAACAGATCAACAGGGCAGCGAGGCTGGGAGCCTTGTGGGGGATGGCAGAGCAGAATGCTTTGCAAGGAGATCTGCAAGCAGTCCAGCCCGCTCTCCTGACAAAATTAGGCACAGCTTTGATATCTGAAGGAGACCCCAGCCCTGCCCTTGTAAGCTGGAAGTGGCATCCAGGGACAGAGTCCCTGGAGTACATTTTTGGTGAGGAAAATAGGATAGGTGAGATTGGAGATCTTTTCTGACAGATGAGTGGGTTAGTAATTATTATCATCACTTTCTTCATACTTTTAATGCAAAAATTTGCTGGTTGTTTACATGACAAACCTTAGCGTGCAGTACAGATTCTTAGATTGCCTACTCAATAAAAAAAGATTCTCCCGGATATTTATTCGGCTGGTGCTACACCTAGTTTCACTTCAGATGAATAGGGTATAACTGTCTTTAAAACATGAGTGGGACAGATGGCAGGAAAGCTACAGGACCCAAGTGCTTGCAGTGGTCTCACAATATTGGTACATTTTTCTTAATGCCTGGCATAAGGAGACATCACGAGGACCTCAACTTCCATACAAGAAGGAAGGTCCTGCTTTCTGGGAACACAGAAAGATTTAATAGAGAACGTCTTTGAAAAGTGGCAGAGTTCTGTTGCTTTTCACACAAGGACTTCCGAAAGTGAGAGCGGCATTTGGCTCACAGGTAGCAGAAATGTAGTCTAAGAATCTGGGGAAGTAGAGCTGTCCAAAGAATATCAGCCAGACCATCTGATGTATGTACATACACAATTCAGATCAATCAGTTTGGGGTTTTTTCCACTTTATTATCAATATAAGTGCATTTTAATTCCAGATGCAGAACAAAGAATCCAGTGATTTCAGGTAGGATCAGTGACACACAAATAACCTGGGCAGTCACTAAAAAATACCCAGGTAGAAAGGAAAGCAAAACACTTTTTGCAAACCTGACAGAATCAATTGTTTCTCCTTACAAATGATATCAGCATATTAGGTTATTTTCCTAGACACCTGTCAAGCAGCTGCACACAAGACCATAACATACCATTCTCACCTTCAGCAATGATGCTGAACAGAAGAGTATCTGATGTTTTCCATACATTGGTCATCACCAGCCTGAACAGTTTTCATTTTTAATCTTCACGTTTAACCAAAATGGGAGGGATCAGAAGAAAATACCTGAGGAATCCCTCAGACCACACTAGAGAGCATTCACCAGGAAGGGTGTAACGTAGAAGCAGAAGGATGTTCTCTTTGAAGGCACCTCTGGGGGGGCAGAAAATGGTTGCAAGAGCAGAAGACAGCAATACACCCACCAACTCACAGAATAAACTCTATTTGATAGTCAGGAGTATCCATCTTACAAAAGAAAACCACAGAACAGGGAGACCATCTGGTGATGTGGTGGACCTTTTTCCTGGCTACTCTCTATAGCAGAAATTAAGGCCGTCAGTGGGACAAGTTTTTAATTATGGACTGTAGACAATTGTTGGTGGTTACCTTCTGCAACACTGGCAAAATCAGTGTTGGGCGTTCATCCACTACTTTAAATATTTGAAATGGGACACCCTGTAGCAGCCACGGGCCAGCATTCCTCTGTTTTAGCTCCTGTACAAAAACAGGACCAACACGTCTGTTCTTTGTGTCTAGGAGTTTGCAACACAGGGAGTTAACTGGAGACACTTCGCTGTCCTGTTAAGACCATGCTGGCAGTGACGTTTGTCCCTTATGTCACTCCAGTGGCATCCATGCACTCATATCATCACGTATTTGGTTCTGAGTTTGACCTGGCTGGGGCTGGCCCCGCACTCGAAATAAAGCACCACCGTGTAACATCACCAGAGCATCTCCTCCCGGCACCATTCTCGCAGCTGGCTGAGTACCGGGCCAAGTGACCTCCATGATTCAGCCAGGGCTTTCCTGCAAAGACCGGTAAAGACTGGTCCCAAAGAACGTTAATTAGTGTTGGCCTAGCAAATGCTGGTGAAATCATTCAAGGAGGGACACATGCTCTGTGCAGATGGACAAAGCTGTGATCTGCTGCCAGATAGAAAAAAAATAATAGATTTTATGTTATGCACTGTAGATGGTCTTTACCTCTTTTAATTTTTAATGGAAATGTTCCTTTTTAAGTACCAGGAGCAATATGAATTTAATGTGAACTCAGAGGACCATGCAAAACAAGCATAATTGACTTGCTGCCATCACTTGCTAGATATTTTTTTCCTTTCCCTTTCCTAAGTCTTAATGTTTCCTAAGTTCTTAATGGAAAGAGAACATGCTAGAGAGCCAGCGTTTGACACAGAGCTTACAACCTAGTAGTCAATATTGAAATTGGATTTGAATTACTGTGTAAGTAATTGCCGATAAGAAGACTGGAGTAAAAGGGCCATGGAAAGACATATAACACCTGCAGGTCATAGGCAAAAAGGAAAGCAGAAATAATAATGTTTACAGAGGTAAAAGGTTTAAATTTTTAATTATTATTACTGTATCAGGGAACGGAGGCCACTTTTTATGTGTGTGGTTTTCCTTTGTAAAATTTGTCTTACATGGAAGTTTGGTATCTTTCCACTAACCAGTGTCACAACTGAAAAGACAAACAGATGAACAATATTTACACTGAACCTTTGAACTGTTGGCCTGATACTATCACTCTTTTTAATCACAAAGTACCTCAGTGTTTAACTAACCTTACTTTCATCTTCTCTGTCTCTGCTTGTGCTACATTACCCTATCTGCAATAAACAATGAAGAAAACTGTAACATCCTGAGTAGTGACTGTAACCTGTCCTCCCCTTAATGACAGGTTTATGCAGTTCATCAAAACCCATCATCTGAACAGATAAGATTGAATTCAGTGACTGCTGGATTGGACATATTCTGAGCTGAAATAAAAGCAGCAAAGTGTCTGTGTTTATTAGGGCCTTCCTAATAGGAGCAGTCTTGGTGTCTTACTGAACGGCAGCTTTACTGTCATCTATGGTGTTTTCTGGAAGCTGAAACTATAAAAATGAGTGAGAAACAATATCTGCTCTATTCACCAGACAAAACCTTATAATACTACTTTAACTGGGAAAAGAACATCACTACTTAAAAAACCCTGGAGCCACTCCCAGTTTTAGGGGACAGGTTAGGGGAGATGAAGTCATCACATCCTCACCCAGGACTACTAACAAGGCTCTGTATTGCACACAAAGCTCCCAACCAGTTGATTCTGTTAAAAAGTTCAGTGGTGTCAGCTGGGATGTAACCTGCAGTTCCCAGTTAGGTTTCAGAGTAGAGAACATGCTGGGCAGAATGAGAGCTCCTCCAGTCTCTAGGAGATTTTTGTTTCTCTTTCTTACTTACTTACTACTTGCTTGGTAAAAAGCAAGCCAGAACAAAATTAATATTTGTTACATGTTTTTGCAGAGAAGGATGGCTTCACAGTTGTTTCCTGATCCTGCAAACAGGACTGACTAAATGCATATGAACAGTATAACACAGTAACTTTTGGATATTACTCCCTACACTTAACAGCACGGAACAGAGGAGGGGGTCTATTTAGGTGCAGTCTGGACCTGTGGTTCTATCCCCAGCTTTAGCAACAACTTTATGTTATTCTTGATAACGACATTTATTTTTTTCTGCATTTCTGTGTACTCACATGAAAACAAGTATAATAATACTTTTCCATTGCCTAGTGGAACTAGGAGTCTTGATTTATGCAAACGAAGTATTTTAAGGTCCTCATAGGAAAGGAGGTATAGGAAAGGAAAGCTGTAATTGGAGGTTAGCTGGCAAGTAACACCAGCTTACGGTACCACCACCATAGGGTGATGCCATCACCTCACAGTATACCCTTTTCCCCTTTCCATTAACAGACCTTATCTCAAATCTTATAAAGATATTATTTGCACAGATGCAGAGGTGAACACAGCCCTCAGAACTGTCTCTGAGACAAAAGAAAATGTTTTCTTGTTGAGAAAGCTCATTAATAGTCTAAGCAACGATGGAATCAGCACTTGGGGTAACTCCAAAACCACCTACTCAAACTGGCGAGGAAGAGAGTCAGAGACAGATCCTGGTGGCAGGATTAATATTTCCCCTGGCTTGGCTCTTGTGATTTATGTTCACAGCTATTGAAAGCAAAAGAAAGAAAGGTTTCAAAGCTGTGTTTGTATTCCCCAGCAGAGCTGTTTGTGATTTCCATTTTGTAGGAGATTTTCGTTTCTCTTTTATCCATTACCAGGCAGACAAAACTGAAAGACTTCTACTAATTCTTATTCCCCTCCGTTGACATCACCACCAGATATAAATTTGGGAAAGCTGCTCGCAGCATTCGGCTCAATTAATATGCTGGTGCTGTCCCTGGACTGGAGAATGCATGTAACTACGTATGTTTGCTGCTCACCGTTCCTTCAGCAAAGGAACTGGAGACGAGAAGGGAAGGAAAGGAAATTTTTAACCTGTTCATCTGCAGTGCCTTTCCTGCCAGATAAATGGAAAACTAGGATGCATGCCACTCGACATCTTCATGAATAATAAAATGCCTGTATATACGGGATAAGCAAGTGGACACTACTCTGAGGTTTTGATTTTGTTTGTTTATACTTCTTCTTGGTCCTATTCCTCCTTTTGGTCTTTAATTTGTATAAGCACATAACACATGGAGGGCATTCATGCAGCCAGCCTCCCAGTCCATAAGGTGTGGAAGAGAATGAAGCAGACATCATTACAACACCTTTCGCTTAACTGTATCTGCATTAAGAGTACCTTATTAGGCACACTGATGACAACATTGTCAGGAGCAAAAGGCGCTTACAAGAATCGACTTCAGTTTTGCCATAATTACTGAGAATTAAGCATATATTTAAGACTGTCTTTGCTCAGGAAAGTCCTCACTTAAACCTGTTTGAGAAAGGATGCAAGACATCCTTTTAAATATAAGCATATGTTGTTCCCAGCAAACAGACTTTGCATTTCGTAAATTTAATTTGCATCAATAGTGAAAAAGAAACGCACATTGCTGTATGACTTTCATTTGAGCCCCAGTATCATACCCTCCACTTCCCCAGGTATAAAAGGTAGTTTAGACTGGTTTTGTAAGCATATGATTGGGCAGTACCTGCGCTGATGTTTTCCTTCATGATAAGGCTGCTCTAATGAGCGCCAGTTACATGAGCTATGGTTCCTGGCTACTGGGACTGCTGGGGCACTGCTCCCCATGCCATCTCTACCCATGCATGGCTCTCACTGGAGGCAGCAAGAAGCCCCCCGGGGTCTCTGAACAGAGGAATGGGAATGGTACCATCCTCCCATAATGCAGTTAAGGGGTCTGGGGTAGTCTGACCTGAATTCTCAGCACAGACCTAGCCGTAATGCTTTGTAGGATCAGACCCTTGGTTTAAAGCAAGAGTGGAAATCTTGAGCTAGGTTAAATTGTCAGATACAGTGAAGCGATGACAGATCTGTCCATGGATGTCCAGCTGAAAGCATGGATGTTCCTCAGTAACACTGAGGAACACAGCAAGATGGGCACATAATGGGGGAAAGAAAAGAAAAACTCTCCTTCATCCCTCACTCTCTCAACCCACTACCCTGCATAACCTCTTGTAGCTTGAAGCAAGACAAGAAAGTCAGCATTTCACACCCTCCAACAGCTCTGACATGACAGGTATGGTATTTTCTTACCCACAGAATTGCCAAGGAAATCCACCCTAGCAAAAGTGCAAAAGTTTTCACTGTAAGGAGGTGGGGTGCAAAAACTGGCTTGTAGGCAAAGGTTGAAATGACTCAATCTGAAACAAAATGTAAAGCAATTACTGCTAAGAAAAAAAAGATCATGCTGACATTTAAAGGCTGCAGTGATAGTATCTGTCCCTTCCCAGGCTGATATAAGCAGCCTTGATTTGATCCCCTAATGTTTTTGGTTTTTTTTTTTGGTTGTTGGTTTTATTGTTGTTGTTTTTGTGTGTGTGTTTTTTTTTTTTTTTTTTTTTAATATTTACGATACCCTTTATTTGGAGGTGGGGGGGCAGTGGGATGGATTGCCTTAACTTCAGTTGTTGATGCAGAGAAATAATTGCCACCCTGGAAAGGTAATTACATATGCCATTGTTTATACACATAATAGGCCTGGAAAAGCATGTTCTGCAGATAGAAAAAAAAGAAAATCCTGCTTTCACATCAGGGCGGAACACTATGTAAAGTGACAGATTGCCACAAATAGCATTCAAAGCCTTGCACATTAGTGGTTGATTTTTCTTCTGGGGAAGAGGGGGAAGGGATGAAGGCTATGGAATAGGGTGGAGAGAAAAAAAGAAGACAATTTTGTTCAACAGCCATAGTAACATATCCAGTGGTTTTTACTCTCCTGATTGCTGCTAAATGAACCTGATCTTTAAGAAGTTGTTTTTAAAGTCACTGCCTCAAAGGGACATTTTCTGTTGTTGCCATCTCATGCAAATACTACTTTTCCTAAAGTGGCCTTAATTTGAATTGCTTTGAAAGCAGACCAAATAATCTGGTAGAATATAGTATGGCATGATACATCTCCTCTTTCTGCCTTTAGTACCACATAGAGAGTGAATTTAGGTCATAAAAGGGCAGCTAAAGTCTCTTTTTTCCCCTCCCATCGTAATGTATCTAACAACAAAAGAATAAAACAAACAGTGTGCTGTGATGTCAAACCCATTTTGTTTTTTTTTTTTTTTAAATGCAAAATATGTATTTCTTCAAAATATTGAAAGTATCAGGGCTGAACAAAGGAAAAAAATACATATGTATTTCGATATTGAACCGAGCATTGTTAGATGCCGAAGCAATTCATAGCAGGGCTATTCTCTGCTGCAGTGTCCAGCAAATTGCATGACCTGCTTGTTAGGCTTGACAACAGTGTTTTACCTAACAAAGGCCTCAACAGCTCAGAGCAGCAGAGGAATGTCAAAATGAGCACATTTCACACACAGATGTGTGACCATAATAGTCTATAAGAAGATGCATGGGGTGGAGGGAAGGGGCTGGGGGCTGGGAAGGCTAACAGTTAGCAGTAGGGACATGGCCCTACTGACCACATTTAATCAACCCTTCTGTAAACAATTCAACATTTTCATTGTTCTCTAAAAACTAATAAAGAGAAACAAGCACTTTTCATTCATCTTGAAGTAATTTTCTGTCAGGTTTGAGCCCCTTGTGGCCTACAGCTTGTGCATTGCTAGCTGTGTGATACAACAACTATTTCAATTTATTTTACAAACTCTGGCCATTCACATGTCAGTTAGTGTTCACCAAGCCGGCATCTGAAATTGTGCAGTTAACGAGTTTTACAACATTTCTATCAAGAGAAACTGTTTAGCATAACTGACTCTTAAGGAGTTATTATACCTCTAAAAATCCATTTTAAGGGGCATTATTTAAATAAAATAGAAAAACGGTTCACTGCCTTTTAAAGGGGCTACAAAAAAAGTCCATCAGATCCAGTGCAGTAATCCTCAGCTTAAAGCACTCTTGAGAGCACTTCTGGGAATTATCAGCATAATGAAATGTTTTGTGAAATGTCCAGATAGATTCCTCTACTCAACAATTTTACTGCACCATATTTATTTTCCTCCTAGTTTTTAAAGAAGTGAATTACTTTTTTGAGGGGATGACTCTACATTGTGCAGATTAACTGAACACATTATTGCCAAGACTGTAGCATAAGTGAGGGGTTCAGTCTGTGTGCAGTCTATATACATTTGCAGGGGGGAAAAAAAAAAGTCAAGCCCTTTATGCTACACTCAGCTCTAAAAGGGTTAAATCACAATGAGGCTTATGCAGATTTGCATTTCTCTTGTACTGCATTTTTCCCATACTCTTAAACAACTTTGTTATACAATGGCACCTGTAAAATACTTTATTGAAAACAATTCTTAAGCTAATTAAACAAACAAAAAAGCTTATAAAACTGAAATTTGGTTTTAAGTGCTCTGAAAAGGAGAATTTTCTGAATTTTAACTTGAAGAGTAGATATCTATTTACTGCGGTGACCAATGATGCAAAACGGCTAATACCAGGAGTCCATAATGGTAGAAAAACTGCAGCATATGAGTGAGTCAATCTCAGCATATTGTACCACCTAATGGAGTAAAACCCACGCTTGCCATGTAAAGTAGTGAGTGTTTCCACGTAAAATGAGCATTGGTAAGAGCAAAATTACATTACAGTACAATTACAGATACAGTAGGTACAATATCCAGATGTACATATACAACATGCACAGATATAGAGACAACATGTATACAGTGGCCTATCTGGCATTATTTGTTCAATATCACTTCTACCTAGTTCCACTATAAACCTCAGGATTAAGTGCCAGGAAAAAAAATTTTCCCAGATCTTGAGAGTTTTTTGCACCGATTCTAAGACAAGAGTGCCTAACATTGTCAGTCCTGGAGATCGATGGATCTTTGATCCACAAGACACCCGGACAATAATTCGTGGTCTTGACACCTTCTCGGAGCAAAGGTATAACCTTTCCCGAAGCTTTAACCTTTCCCCAGTCACTGTAGGCAGTGCTACAGCAGCAGTGACAGAGGAGCTGTCTCCCAGGGGCTACCAAGACAGAAATGCATGCAGGATGGCTTCTAGACTGGCAAACCTATGATTGATCAACAATATCGAGTGAGATAGAGGACACTTTCCTAACAACTAGGCTACAACTCAGTTTTGCAAGATGCTAAGCATTTTGGCACTAACTCTGTACATATTATGTTTTAAACACACAGTCACTGGCAGAGCTGGTTACCCAATGGTTAAAGTAGTGGGCTTGTTTATGACTGAAAGCTTTACTGGAGTGGTGTCATGCTCCTTAGCACTCTGCTTCAAACCTTGGTGTAGCAAAACACATAAAACAGGAGAAAAAAGGAGAGGGTTTTAAAAATATATTGCTCAAATTTATGTTAGAATCAGTGGAAAACTTAACTACGCTTAAATAATGCATGGGCGGTTGGACTGCTGAAAGGTAGGGAAGGATGAAGGCTATCAGAATTCTGGATACAAAAGATTTCGGACAGTGAAATTTAAAAGCACCCAATGTACAGAGAAAAAGTGTGTCCAACTCCAGAGAGCAAACCAAGGAGGGACAAGACCAGAAGTGAATGCTCATGTTGTACAAGACAGCTGATACAGGCAAACCAGTTGAAGAAACAAAGGAGCGAGCTGAACTTAATCCTAATGAGACTTTCCAATCTTATGCATTAAGGCTTAGTTGTTCCTAGCTTACTGCATGGTCAAGTAGTAGATGTTGTAGCAGGAGCAGGAAAGGTCTATTGGAAGAAGGTGGAAATGGGTCATTAAGATATCCTACATGGTCCTCCTGTGTTTATAGCATATGTCTCCTCCTTTTTACAAACCCCACTTCTTTCTGCTTCTTGGCCCAAAGAGGGTTTTGATTGTAAACTCAGAGCTATATCTACAACCAAGGGCAGTGGCAGGAGCTCTGAAATGAAAATGAATGGAAAATCACAAATTTGAAGACCTCAGAGTGGCCTGCTTTGCCGTGTGCTGGGGAGATGGAAAAGATGCAAACACCTAAGAGGAAGACAAGGATAGGAAGCAGCTTGACTGCAGTCATGTATTTCAGCACAGCTAGTTGCAGTCATGTATTTTCCATGAGTTTAAGTACTATGGCAGCAGGATTTCTTTGTCCTGTCATTATTTATACCTAAGTATTTGGCCAAAATGTAGGTAAATATTTTTCAAGCATGCACAGAGGGGTGACTGATTTTCTGTTCTGCAGTGGAAGGTCTTTTCCTTTTGGGGAAACTTCTATGTAAAACAGAAAAAGAAAAAAGAGGGTGAGTTTCACATATGACAGGTTCATTTGTGTCAGATGAAAACTCAATAACTGATTTTTCAGGTGAGCAAAGCTTTGCTGCTTGCTCTACTGCTTTTTTATTTGTTCACACAGGTTCAACTTTTTGCACAGCAGTTGTTTCATTTCATTTTTCTCTTTTCCAAAAGGACTGGTTTCCCCCTCACAAGTAACGTGCACACCTAATTTACAGGAGACTACAGTAGGGCTTGGAGGTACACAAGCTTGAAAGGGTCTAAGCTTGGGTGCAGACAAGCTCTAACTATGTCCTCCTGCAGCCCCGTGCTGGGTAAAGCCCCTGCCAATGAGTCGTGGGTGGGAAGCACCTTGGCTGAGTGTGTTTGTCCTTAGCTTGGTGTTGCTGGGAATAGGCTGTTGCCAGTTCATTAATTATTCCACCAAAAACTAGCTTGGGTATCCTTCATCCTACACTGAAGTCTACAGTTTGGACATCTTGAAGCTCTAAAATATGAGAGAACATTATTCTTTTAACCCTGTATCTATAAGCACAGGCAGTCTTTTGGTCCATATTCCTCTGTGCTGCTGGGCTAGCTGTTTTCCATCCTTATTCCCTGAAAAACATCTCCCTTATAAGTAGGCAGGGAGCATGGTCAGTGGAAAGCTGCATAAGTGCACTGTACCTCACTGGGGGATTTGTTGTCCTTTTTAAACCTTTTCCCCTTTAGAGAAGGCTTGTGAATGCTTTGTAACACCAGGACTGAACTAAAAGAATAACGATAGCAGCATTTGAGACAATTAAGACACCATAATTTAGGTTTAGGTAGACAAGTCTGTCTTCAAATTATAGTTTAAAAATATTTGAAATCATATAGAAATAAACCAAAAACTGAACAGCCACAACATCAAAGCTGACACTGGATGGTGAAGAAGACACTTCTATTCACAACCTCTGTCCCTTGGTTGGTGACAATTTAAATGCCAAATTCCCTTGAGTTCAGCAGAGCTATGTATCAGGATAATGAGTTGCAAGTCCATGTCAGTTTGGTACTACTAGTAATAATATCAAAAAGCTTTATTCTGAGATACTAGTGACCTTTGATAGTCAGGAAGAAGCAAAACATGAAGGAAAAAAAAGGAAAAAAAAACTTTAAAAGAAAAAAATTCCAAACTTTTCTTTTAGCTCATCTTTTATACATTGTCAGGTGGCTTAGGCCAACTTTCCTTAGCCTTTTGGGATGTGATGACACAGCTATTTGCCGCAAGTCCGAAACTCCAGTTACAGACTTTTAAAACAAAGTTTCTTTTGCCTGTGAAGTTGAATCTGGTTGGTATAATTACCTCTGTGAGAGCTGGAGATGCAGCCTGCTTCTATCACTGCTAGAGCTGCCTACAAAAACAGAGGCATAACAGTAAGAATATCCCTTTTGTTGCCTTTTTCTACCCTGGCTTCCAAGAAATGAGTTTTTTTTGGTCATAGAAAGGCCACGTATGTGTCATAATAAGATTAGAACCCACTAGCTAATTGCAGCTGAGCAGCTAAGTGCATGGAAGAGATTGTGAACCTAGAAGCAGAGCAAGAAACTGTTTACACTTGCACCTCACCATGGTCAGGTACATCCAAATGATGCATGTGGTAGGTACTGTCCCATCCCATAATATGCACACTGACTTATTAATATCCAAGTCAGCTGCTAGATGTTTTCCCATTTATTTCTGGATCACTTCTGGATCACTGGTTTTGCCCATGGTCCCTTCCCCTTCTCTTCGTCTTTCAGCCAAGTCAAGCACCACTTGCAACAAATGGACTAGTTTCAGCCTCACGCTATGGGTTGCCATAAAAATGCAAGATTAGGCTTGAATTCACTCAAAAAACGCCACTTGCTACTTCACAGGCAGGAAGGTCTGCTTATTTTTAAAGGATGGTATAAAAGAATATATAAACCCCCCATACTTTTGTAACCAATTGCACCAACCACAGACAGGAGAAATAATGTCTAAATGATTACCACTAACTAAAAAAAAGTCCATAAACACAACCTACCACAACAGGCTTTTGAAACCGCTCTGCAAAGGTAGCAATAAAAAGCATAGTGCACCCTATCTTACAGAAGGAAGAGGTGAGTCAGCAGAAGAAAGAAGAGAAAGCATCGCTGTCTAGGTCGTGAACCTGGAAGGTGACTGGTTATACTGGAATCTGGGATAAGACCAACACCTCAGTTGACAAAAAACGTGCAGACACACCTGTTGCAAGAAATGTTAGGGAATTTTTTCTGAGAGGCAATGACACCTAGGACTGATGATGCTCCTCTGCCATTGGCTGCTTGTGGGTATTTTGGCCATGGGGCAGCCCTGGAGAGGGGCCTGACCCACAAGTACAGTCAGAAACTGAGTTGGGTGGAGGAGCAAAATGGAATCTTAGAACTCATGTGATTTAATAGATTTCTGTCATCAAAGTGGTCTGGGACCTGTCCTGGCATATGAGAAGCTTTTGACAGCAAGCTGACAAGGAGACTGAGCCACGCATCCCTGGGGCGGTCTGAAGCCTTGTCCTTCCTTTGTCATCTTGGCTGGCATAGGGACTGCTGAGATACATTTCCTCAGGGAGGAGAACACCCCGTTTGTTTGGGCACTGCCATTTTCTTCAACTAAACCACTATTTCTGCTTTCACTGAGTGCAGGATTCACATGCTTTCATCTATCTGCGGGGAATTGTCTTCATATGAATAACAATGGCATCACTGATACAGTGATTTTCTTGGGAAGGTCTTGCAGTAGGTTTGCAAGTCAGACAGAAGCTCTAGCTAGCAATCACTTGAGCAGCAAATAATATCTTTAATGTCCTGGAATGCCGGTGCTTGATGTTTCAGGAGTCGCTTTTATTTATTATTCCATATGTCACCTACCTACCTCAGATGATAGTGTTAGCTGTTCTTTCCGGATGAAAGGCAAAAATAAAAGTCTCTCTGTATTTTAGAGGCACTTCAAACAGGTATTTTTGCAGTGTGAAATCTGCACCATCTTTAACGTAAAAACCTTCTGAAACAGAAGAGAGTGGACACTTAATTAACATTTAGCAACATCTTGTAGTTAGTCAAAGCCTGTAGTCATAGCCACATTGTGCCACAGCTCAAGTGACAAGCTCTGTTTTGTGGGACCTAACCTAAAGCTCGCAAGGCAGCTGTCCCCGTGCTCCTGCAGACAGTACAATATGGAGCAGTGTAAAAGAAAATTGCAAGGGGATCTGTCAGTCACTGCCAGTTCTTGGTTATCAAAGTTCACACTGTAATATTCAGATGAACTGAGGCAGATGCCTTGAGTGGTCTGATCACACTGAGGCCAGCAGATGTTGACTTTGGTGGATTTACACTGGATTCCTTCTTCTCTGTCAGTGGAAACGTGACACTGGATAATTTATTAATCTCCTAATGATCTAGGATCTTTAGTGAGCCAAGGAAGGGGAGAGAAAGGGAAAGTGGAAAGATTTTCCCTAAAATGCTTCTAAGAGTGTTTCCTTCACTCTAACGAGATCTTGCAGTATTTCATGTGCTTTTGCAGTAGTTTGGCTAAGGGTGAAACACATATTTGCAAGATTCACCTGTAGCCTATGAAGATGGGAACTGAGTCTGTGTGTTACGGCTTGAGCAACAGGTCAAATTCAGATTTCAGAATTTCATAAGTGTGAGCTGACCACAACAGAAAAAAGCCAGGAAAAACCTAACAACCAGAGGTCATTGAATAGTGATTTGTTCTGTCAAAATAAACATAAGTAAGAAAAGTGCAACCTGTGGTATTTTTTGTTGTGTAATTCCATTTGGAAGGCCATAGGAAAAAAATTGCCCATCTACAAATATTAGTATGTAGATGCTTGACACAGGGCTCTCTAAAGTGATTTGCCCAATTCTCTTGAGTGTATTTTCCAACTCTGCATCAAACTACTCGCAGTTGCAAGCTATGCTACAAATTTATCACATCACATGGTTCTGTGATGCTCTTAAGTACTTGCTAATGTAAGTTGTTCTAAATGAGCTCTCAAAGAGATAGGAGTAACTTTCTTAAACATCCTGATGCTTTCCTCAAATATTACAGTGCTGTCCATGCATAAAATGTGCATCCATTTACCTAACTTATTTTACATTTATTTCATTAAAATGATGCAAATGCTTCATGTGGACTTTTAAATAAATTTATTCTAGGTTTATACTGATTTCTGAACTTAGTTAGTTACTAAGTTTTCCTAGTTTTTTTATCAAAATGTGTTCTTAATAAGCTTATTAAACTGATAAATTAATTTTAAAGTGGTGGTTGCACCAATGCACCTTTTGTTTAATGTAAGACAAGGTCTAAGTTAGGATACATCTAGAAAGTCAAGTGGTAGCAACAAAATGCATATCCATTACCAAATGATACCTGTATTTTTTTTTATCACAACTGACTCTTTGTCTCTGTGTCAGACGTTGTTATATTGTTTACCACAGAATAGGTCCATCCAGGGCGTAAAAGGTGGATGTGCGGCTTTCTCAAATTCCTGTGCAATAATTCCTACGTAAACTCTGAAAATGTAACTGATAATATGTCAATGATTACTATACAAAGAAGTTAAATATTACAGCTAATTTTCTCACTGAAATCCAATCCAGGGATTAGCAACAATGGGGAATCTGTTTTATTTGCATTTAATTTGTACCTTCACACTATTATCTCCCATGTTTTAGTTTCAGGAAATGTGGTCTCAGGCTATTATAACCACATTTCATGCTGCAGTTGCACTGTTATTTGAGCTGTATGCTTGGAAACGACTTACTGAAAAAATAAAGCCAGCATACTTTATTTTAATTATACTAGAGCTGTGTCTAAATACAAAAAAATACTACAGTATATATTTAATATGGAGCACAGATTAACAGTTTTATGAGACATAAAATCTATCTATATCATTTTCTATTTACAAATCAGTTATATATCTTTCAACAAAACAAATGCCTATAGTGTAAAAATGAATAAGGAGAGCGTCAAACTAGCAATCACGTAAGCAGTAAATAATGTCTTAATTGGTCCGGAATGCCGGAGTTTGATTTTTTGGGGACTAGGTTTTATTTATTGATCTATATGGCATATTTATCTTTCCAGTGATTTGTACAAGTCTATTCCCTTTCCTCAATATCGGATCCATGTATGGTTTTATATTGCAAATCCCATCTGGGGAAACAGCCAAGTAAGAGAAGCACTGTTCCTTCTGGAAAAGCCATCCATTTAAAAGCTTTCACCAAGGCAAGGATAACTTCGCAGTTTTTACACTTTGTCTTCTGATGAAAAAGAAGGGGACAGAGGGAGAGGGAAGAAATGCCGCTATTATGCAGTTGCCATCCAACGCATGCTTCAACAGTCCTTTACTCTTCACTGGTTTGGCAGCAGCGAGAAAACAAGAAAGGATCCCGTGTGCACTGGGAAATGACTTTTAAATGCTCCTGCCTATGTTCCATTTACCAGTGAGGCTAGCAGACAGAAATGGATAAGGTGGGCTTTATACATTGTCTGCAAGCTCCGGATTCGATTCTTCTCAGGACCATTCGTGCAGATTTGTTCTTAATACTCCCGTCGTATTTCAAGCCAAGAGGCACTTCATCCCACACATCGCGCTCCGCCGTGCAGCTGAGAACTGGCAAACTCAATCATCCTTAGCCAAGGCGGCTGGCAGGGGTTTCTCCTCTTTGCTAAAACATAGGTGTCTGCTGCTGAAGTCAGCACTGGAGGAAGAAGGAAATCTATCAATGACTCTCTTGTTCCTTATAAAAATGTTGCTGGAAATGTCACCCTGGAGACATTTCTTGGTTGTTTTGCTTAGGATTGTTAAAGACTGGCCCTTAAAAGCACTTCTGCTGTTGACAGTGGAAGAAAAAGTTTACAAACAGCAGTGTCGCACTTGCCTGACTTCTGCTTTTGTGAAAGTGATGTTATAAACACGAAAAAGATTGTGCTCTGATAGCTGTCATTGCTCTGGTATAACCTTAGCTGTCTGGAAGTGAGCTAATGAAATTTTTTGGTGTGTCTTTTAGAGAATACATTTGCATTTGACAATAATTAGTGGTAGGCAGATCCTGCTACATCCAGGGGGAATCTCAAGACAACTGCTTTGCCGACTATTAGTGCCTAATTTCTGAATGTCAAACCCTGCACATCTTAATTTCTAGAGAATAAGCTCAATTGAACTAGCTCCCCAGTTATGCAAAAACTGCTCAGATAAAACCAAGTGGACACCAATGTAATGAATGTGGTTATTAAATTGTTTCAATTGAAAGAACCCTATTCTTACACCATCATAATGGGAACAATTTATCCCCACTGATCGGCCTGTCTCTTTTTTCTGAGCTCTCTTTGATCTTGAAGCATATTGCAGTGGTGTGTCCTATTGAAAAGCAAAACTGGGGCAATTTTAATGCTTTTGTACCTTACCAGTGCTCTATTTTTTCGCTGTTTAAAAATAGCTGTTAATTATAAGTGCAGTTTAAATGTCTCAAGTGACCCAGAAATGCAGGTTGGAATGAGACAGATTGTGTGTCTCATATAAAACAGATGTACTTTCACAGAGCAGTCTGAATTCAGTCCTCAATATGTATCTTTCTTTAAGGTTATTTCAGTCAGGTATTGAGCTTGTCTAGCACTAAGCTACAAAATCCCACACATTTTGAACAATGAAGAGAAAACTGGATCTATATTTACCTCAGGAATAAAAAGCCTCTTTTTTTTTTTTTTGTGTGGGTGTATTTTGCTGGTAGTGGTTGATGGGATGAGGGCATTTCCCTTCGACTTTGGAGACCCAGGAGACCAGATGCCTCATTTAATCTCCACCTCTTCTGCCTCTTGACGTAATAAGCCCATGCTTTTAAAGAACATTTAGTGGTAATAAACTTTCAGGAGCTCCTCTTATTGCGACTGGATTAAGCACTGCATGAGTACCAGCCATACCTTGCAGATATAAAATTTCAAGCTTTTTCCTGTGCTTTGAGTGGCTTGAAGAAGTCTTTTTTTTTTTTTTTTTTTCTCTTTTGCCAGCAATCCCTTTTAATTTCTGTCTGTGATGAGGTTCATCAAGAGAAGTCTGAAAAGTAGCATGCAAATTAAATTAAGGCATGTTAAGGATTTACTGGAGGGCCTGAACAAATCAGTTATTTATATGTCTATTTATTTGTATGTTGTTAGACAGCAATTTACAGACGTTTCAATTCAGCAGCAAGACTTTGTTTCAACTTTCTGATTAGAATAGGCTGTCGAGTGCAATGAGTTTGATGAGCTCTCCCTTGTCCCCAAAGATCAGCGGTACACATTTCAAAGCCACCACCACTTCATGAAACTGAATGGTTTAATGGTGAAGGAAGCCAAGGGTCAACTGAGCTTGGATTGTACTTTCAGATCTCACTCATTAAGAGAGACTGACACCCAGTTAAGGGGTGGACGCTGCAGGAAGGACCAATCTGCAAGTGTGGAAGAACCTACCTGCTCTGCAGCTGAGCAGGAAACCTGAGCCAAAAGAGAATTTTAAACTTTTTCCTCTCTGCTTGGTTATTAAGCATCACACACCTTTTCTTCTCCATGCCACCTAAGAATAAGGGGGAAAAAAGAAGAGGAAAAGGTCCCTCAGCATATTCAATTCATTGGCTTGCAAAACCTTTTTCTTAAAAAACCAGAATTTTGAGGTTCATTCTCAGACACATGCTCACCTAGTCAGATATTCACATGATGAACAGAGAAATATACACATTTGATAGTGGGATTAAGTGCACTACTTTGTTTTCCACACTCCTGGAAATAATTTTCAATGCAATGCTTAAAAAAAATTCTCCCGAATCTCAGGGGATGCTAAAAGAATAAATTGGCTATGAGACATTGCAATACTGTGAGTCCAACTTCAAGAGAAGCCACAAGACCTCACTAGTTTTGAACATCAGTCCCCAAAAGACCACAGTGATTATATCTGCCTTTGGGAACTTTCTAATTGTGGAAACAAAAGTGCTTCCTTTAACTATTCCCACATTAACACTTAATGCTATCACAATGGAAAACACAGATTTGATAGTAGCTGAAAAAATAGCACATCTATATTTGAAACAAGAAAACCGGCATTTGGAAAAAAAAGTGTTCACCAGCTATCACTATCCTTCTACCTCTTTGGGACTATATTTTGGAGCATAAAGAATTTCTCAAGACAGTGGTGTCAAGAGAAAATTTTCTACTAAAACTCCATGGTATTTGTTTTAGCCTGTAAATTTTCACATTGTTATTCCATGAAGCACCCCGATTGAACCTCAATTTAAACATGTGCTTGAGTTAACCACCTCTTTGACAAAGCAGTGCACACTCAATCTCAAACATATACTTAGAATTGAGTGCTATGCTGATGTGGGATGGAGACACACTTAGAAGTTCTGCAGCACTGAGACCCTTAATTTGAATTTAGGTGAAAATATTTTAACTGCACTCAAAATAATACCTCTTAAACTGAGTTAAGGAGGGATAACTGTACTTCTAGAGGAACTTTGCTCAGTGCAAGAAGGCTTCATTGCAGTGGTGGTTTGGGCCCATCTTGCCTTTTGTGCTTTAATTTTAAATTTCCCTTCACTACTGGATGACAGTGCCTACCTTACTACACTAAAATAAAAATCTTTTTATATATGAAGTAATGACTATTTTTTTTTTTTTTACACAAAGAAAGGGCAATCAGCATAGAAAAGGTTTTCATGTTTTGCTTTTCATAGAAATAGGCAAAACAGAAAATTTATGTTTCTGAAATGAAAGAAATGACCTTATGAGAGCAGAATGGGTCACAACATGTGAGGAGAAAATATGGAGAAACAATTCTCTAAGGTAGTAGAAGTCACAAAGACTTTTCTGAAATCTTCAGGAAAGACTGTACAGATCATATAAATAATAAATAGGTAGCAAAGAAGAGCAGACTGCAAGGTTAACAGCCAGCAGTGGTAGAGGACTGTTGATTACGTCTGCCTTCATGGCAACACTTCCCTGTGTAAAGTCCTGAACTGGCCTCCGCTGGACAGCTGAACTGGTTTTATCAACCAGTAGTTCTATTCAAGCTTGGCAAAGTTCGTGCAAAGATGCTGACTTTTTTGTGTTGGTAACGTTAATTAGACTGATTTTTTATTTTAGTCTGATAAACAATCTTTTAGTAAATTCCTATTTGTCAGGGAAAAAACCCCCACTGTGTCAGGGAATTCATTATGCTTGCTGGGAGTAGTTCTGTTATGATTTCTCCCCTTATTTCAGACATAAAACAGAACAGCTGTATGTTGCATATCAGACAGAACATACACATGCATATAAATGCTTTCTATCTTCAGCCTTTGAATTTGCTGTCATGAATTGTAATGAGTGAACCTCAAATATTTGGAGACTCAGTTTCAGAGAGGGACCCAATGATTTAAATATCTCGGATCCCTTCCATGAAGCCATCTTTCCACCCAGCATTAATGAAGCTTCTGCTGTTGTCCTTTATCTTATTTCAGACACTACATGACTGAGGGCCTTTGGACAAAGTCCAGAGAAGAGGAGCAAGAACAAGGTCAGGGAAACATGATTCGTGAAGAAACCTTGAACTGAAGGTGTTCAGCCTATTAAAATGAAGACTGCCAAAGGACGTGGTCACAGTCTTCCCCTACTGAAAATCCTGGTGCAAAAGAGCACAGAAATTTGTCCTCCCTGAACACAGAGGGTAGAAAAATTAATTATAGGCTTTAGCTACAGAAAGGTGGAATCAGGCTGGATACTGGGAAAAGGCCAGTTTTTTTGGGGGTGGTTATGGGAAGGTATTAAAACCATAACATGATGAGGTGTTAAGGGCAGGTTAGAGAGAAATAGAAATAGTTTGTCCTACTTTGGGGATGAACTTGAAGAGTTTACAAACCCTTTAACTTTATTCTCTCCTAACTACACTTTCCATTTCCCTTCCCAGTAATCCGTTGCATTACTTCCTACTGTAAGAATTCCAAATAAACATTGCCTGTCTTCCATAAAAAGGCATTTATCAGCATGATGTTCTTTCCCTCTCCTTCCCCTTCCCTTCTGCAGTTTTCATCTCTCCATTGCAGCTATCTGTGAAGATCTAATTGACAAACCAAAATAAATTGAAAAAATACAATGTGAGGCGGTGATGGGATTTTTGGTGGACCACCAGCTTGTCCCTGCATTTGTGTTTCCAATTCTCTCATAATCTGCAAATTTATGATTTACATTTTTTGTTTAAATCCAAACTGATGGTCCTAAAAGTGATGCCAATGTTTCAGCTGAAGCTAGATGCATCTGAGTTTTGTAACTGTAACTGCTTTATATTATATTTTCCTAATGAGACTAATATTTTGCTTTCATTTTTGCCCACAAGTTCCTTGGCTTTTACAGTGATGAGGAGGTTGGAGCCAATTTCATGCTTATGTTATGGTAATCCCAAAACTGTTTCATATAAACTAAATAAACTCTCCTTACAGGAGGGACAGAACCAGGATCCTTTCCAGCCAGTGTCCTAATGAGTAAGCTTCTTTTGGCTGTCTCTAATTCCTCCTCTTTTCTTTCTTTGTCACACTGCCTCTTACTCCTGGTTTGATGAATTTTGTTTTGGGTGATGGGCTTGCTTCAATAAGAAGAGCGGAAGATATTCTGAATAAGGGTTTGCATGGTAGATAAGGCACTTTTTCAGGGAGGAGGGCTTTGAATACAGAAGTAGAAGATAGTCTTTAGATGGGATGGGGTCTCCCATCACTGAGCTATTGCAGAGACAGGAGGGAATACCACCCCTCCTCTGGCTGTGGTTTAAAAGGAAAGAATGAACACACATTATGCTTTTGGTTTTCTGGATTTAGTCCCAGATCTGAGATACTGGTGATACTAACATTCATAGAAATTTTAAGAACTGGAGCTGGAGCAAACCCCTTTTAGGAGAAACCAAGTTGGTGATTACCCATACCGGTGCTCAGGCATCGCTGTCTCAGGCGCTGGATGGAGGCCAAGTCAATGAATCTGTAACATGCTGTAATCCTGGACCGTACCAAACAACATCTGGGGTTTGATTAAAAATATATTTAGTTACATGCATACTTTCAAATTCTTCTATGCAGTGGATTTATCATAAACAGCTTAGTCCCATTTCCCAGGACTTGTGCTTTATGCTCCCGCTCGTTGCATCCCATGGCTGCTACAAGCACTGGTACCCAATTACGGTGCCATCAGCCACATGTTTATCAGGTGTTGTCTGTCACCACGGAGAGAGCTGTGGGCAGAACTGCCAAGCAGATGCTGCTTATTACCCCTTTTGCTGTATTTTCTCTATTTGTGAGAAAAACTAAAGAAAAAAACTCCAATAAGCTGCAAAATGCTTCTGTAAATTATATTCCATTTAAAATGGCCAAGCAATTTTTACTGCCCATGTTTTGTGCCACGCCACCCTTTGACACAAACTGTGTAAAGCTAAGGATGTTTTCCCAGGTGCTAAATCCACACTAATCACTGAGCAGGTAGGAAAGAAGAAATCTGAATTTCTGTGATTCCTGACCCTTTACTCCAAATCCATTAATACACATGGATTTAGCATGATTGGACCTGCTGGCAGCCAACTAATGGATTGACTCTGTAGTTAGTGATAAGGAAAATGATTCCACTACAATTCAAGCACTTCATTACCTCCTGCCCCCAGTCCATCTTATACATATTTTCTAAATTTCAAGATTGAAAAGATACACACAGTCTAAAGACAAAAGCTTTATGCACATCTCTGTGCACAGAAAATCATAATACACTCCTTGATTTTTTATTGTACACTGAAATTAGAGGACAGTTTTCTTCTGGCACGATTCCTTGCTGCCACAGTGCCACAGGGGAAAGCTCATTGTATGTTTGGTGGGAGGAGAAGGGTTCCAGTCTCAGGGGGCGGTTTAGTTAATACATCATTGTAAATTAACTTAGTTGGTTTAGATGGGTGTGTTATTTGTGCCTTTTATCCATAAACTGGGGGCAAAAAATTATTCAAGGAAACTTAGTTCTGTTTCTAAAAGAGTAGAGAAGATGTAAGCCTGATGCAGTGGATTTGTTTCTATTGGATTTGCTGACTTGCAGAGAAACTTTGGATCAATCGCATAACACTTCTGTGCCTGCATTTCTGTTCTCTAAAATTATGATTATAAAACTCCAGAATATCTTGGAAAAGGGTTCAGACAAAGACCAAAATAAAAGCCAAGGGATACTACTTCCATAAAACCATCTGGGGTTGGGTTACTGAACCACCACAAGATATAAATGGGGATTTTTTTTTTTTTTTCTAGTAATCGCAGAGGTAGCTAATGGCAACAAAGCTGTGGTGAAAATGAGAAGTTTGGGAAGATCTGATGTAGCGGTGTGAGAGGAGACTGAAAAGATCAATTAGATTAGAGGAAAAATGAATTAAAGCTGGATCTTGTTCTCCCTTGAGTCAACGGCAAAACCCTCATTGACATTATGAAGCATAAAGATTCAGATCCAGAAAGTACAAACATGTATACATGAATAAATGGTGTAGAGGTACTCAATCCCTTAAGGTAAAGAAATGGCTCGTCAGTGAAACTGCAATGCAGAAAACTTACAGCAACCAGAGAAATTCTTGTCCTTACTGAAAATCTCTTACAGGTCAGTGCTGCACAAAGAGTGACAGATCAGAAAAGGAAGAGTATCCACAATAATATTAAATAAAAATGCCTAAAAACTGAGAAGATTGGCATATTAAACTTAAACCTAGCATGGTGTAGAAACAGCTTAGAGTTTTCCAGAAACTGGTGTCAAGGTAATTTGTCTATTTTGAGACTTCATGCAACTTTGGTTGTCTTGCCACTATCAAGGCCTGAGTGGACAATTTCATACATTTCTTGTTCTCATGCATCCTTAAAGCGTTCTTTTCTGCCCTTTTCACATAGTTTATGTATAATGGATTTATTCCCCTTTATTGAGAGCAGGAAGTATGGCAGACACCAGAGTTAGAAATGTAATAATGGGAATTACTTACTTTTTTTTTTTTTTTTTTTCCTATGCATCACTGTTTGGCTCCTACACAAACCTTTGTTTTTTTAGACTAACTTTTGAAAGCTGTCAGTTTGTGTTGGCGTCATGGGAACTTGGATCTTACATGAAGAACTGCTGAAAGTGTGTGGGACTGCCACACAGCCAGGTATTTCCATACAACCACTGTTACGTCTTCTCTCTGTCATTGGGGATAATAACATCTGAATCAGACACTTGAATTAGAGCACAGAAAAACAGATGTGTCCTCCAAAACATTATGCTATTGTCTTTGGATTTTTCCCTTTTTAAATTGCTCAATAAAGATTTTAAATGTTTTTTCCTACAACATTTAACACAAAGAAATGTTTTTCACGTGTAATTTGTACATCGAAGGGGGATCAAAAAAAGATATGTTTTGATGACACATAAAAGGGTGGTGATAATGCTTTGGAATTGTATTTGTAAAAACCTTACTGTGAAAGTTTTTGAATTGTTTGTGTGGGAGGAGAAAGGAAGAATAGTTAAACTATTAGTTGAAGTGAAACTACTCAAGCATCTGAATTAAACATTATTTATCTTTACCACAAAATTGTGGAACTCATTGCCACAGAGTGTTGCAAAGTCCAAAGGTATAATGTAAACCAGAGAGGAATTTGATAAATTTGCTGGGGATTGACTTGATAATGGCTATTGCAAGGTTGAAATATGCAGGTCCCACACTCACTCGGGTGATTCTGGAGGCTGAATCCTGTGTGTACGTGGTGAAGGATGCCCCTCCTTACTCTGCTAGACTCTTTCTGTAGGAGTCTGGTTGCTCTTGGAGAAGGAACTGCACACTGCTTGAGTCAGTACGGTCCTTCTTAACCTCTTACGCTCTGCAATTTGTAAGTAAACAGGGAGATAGATGCAAGGATGTCTGGGGGCGAATGAGCAAGTGGTGGGAAATAATGACATGGTGGGTAATTTGGAGAAGGCAGAAAGAAATAGTAGACTCGAAGAGTACTTGGTACCTCATGTGAAGGAAGAGGCTTGAAATAATAGAAGGAACTTTAAATAATAAGTTGTTCACAGGTTTTGGATAAGGTGTCTCCTTCCCTCTTTCCTCACCAACAGCTCATAGAATTTGACAGTCTTTAAAGGAGAGGGCGTCAAATGCACAGAGGAAAAAAGGGGGATAGGGTCACAGAGGAAAGGATTATATGCAAAATTTTACAGGTGAAATACATGTTCAAACAGCTGATGAGACACTAACACTCTTCTTTACCTGGACATAAAGACCAGTATGCTTAAAGTGAGTGCATCCAGTCTTAGAAAGTGTAAAACAAAAGCAAGGGCAACGTTTTTCAGAGAGCTGTGTACAGCAGCCAGAACACTAGACCTGTGGGTAATCAGAAAGTAGAGGTGGAAAACCACTTCACAGAAGTTGTGTCGTTTTAACTAGTCCTATGGGAAATGATGCTGATAGTCAGGAGTTTTTGACAAGTATAAGCAAATCACTGCCTCTCAATCTATAGGTTAGGTAGTGTGTTAGCTTAGATCCTCCTAAATATGCTGAGGTAACTAACTGAGCATCCAAGAAAACATGTATTGAAAGTGAAGGCACTGCTTAAAAGTGATTCTAGTATCTGCAATGCTAAATAATTTATTTTACATAACTCTGCATGTGAACAAAAAGAAAAGAGAAAAAGCCACCTAGAAATAACGGGACACAATAGGCACTGAGCAGCTGTTTTTGCAGGCTTTGTGAAACCAACTTCTTCACTAAAGCCATGTGAATATGTTGAAGACTGCAATTCTGGGTCTTCAGGAAGAATTTGAAAAGTAACGAGAGATCCAAATATAAAGAGTCCTTAGTGCAATTCTCAAGCTAGAAAAATGATGGCAAAAAAGGTCATAATTTTTTACAAATGGTGCCAGAGGTATTTCTTAGTTTCAGACTTAAACCTAGAGCTAGCATGAATATATCAGCTGGCCCGTACAAACTTGCTGAAATTCTGCTTAGTCCAGTTGTTAACCATTATACCTGGCAAAGTGTAGGATGCTTCGTTCAGGAAAATATATGGGTCTGAGACTGACCCCTCTAAAGAGTGAGTTTCAGGGTTCTCAGGCTGTTTATTCATGAATAATGCAAAAGAATACCATCAAAACTGTGGAGAGAAAAAAGCATTTACACAAGGTAATCCATGTTATTTGTGAGAAAACAGGTAGTGAAACATGAACTCACCACTCATCAGAACTCATGTCATTCTGATATACAATTTCTCTTTTTTCAATTAAAAAATGTTTGACCGAATTATGGGGTCTGACTCTGATGCACCTTGCTGCTGTACTGGTTTTACAAGGGTGCAACTCATCTGAGTTAGCCTGGGATCAAAGCTGGCCTCCTGACCAGTCTTTGCTTCTCCTTTATCTATTAAAACAAGTTGTTTACAACTTAGACTCAAACACTGTAAGATTTGATAAATGAGTTTTAAC
Source organism: Astur gentilis (assembly GCF_929443795.1). Classification (NCBI taxonomy): domain Eukaryota; kingdom Metazoa; phylum Chordata; class Aves; order Accipitriformes; family Accipitridae; genus Astur; species Astur gentilis. The sequence goes on from NC_064919.1 coordinate 3,262,907, forward strand.
CTCAGGTCTCTTCTTAATTGGGGTGTCTGAAACTTGTTGTTTCAGTTAAAGCAGCCATCTTCTGAAGGTATTTGGGGACCAAGTCTCATTCCAGGAAACATTAATTAATTCAGTTCCTAACTGCTTGGAGGGTAGAGCCCACTGGCCATATGATGGAAGTACCACAACTCTTCTCATAAAAAAATGCTGTTCTTTAGCATAGTAGAAGCTGACTCAAACTCTTAATGAACTTACTCTTTTATCAGTACATTTCTTTACAAATTATTGGTGCCATTCAAACTGCATTACCGCTCAGAAATGCTTTACTATTTAGTATTTAGTAGGCACGGTATTGCACAAGAGCTACTGGGCGCAGAGTGGACCTGTGGTGGGAGGAGGGAGATCCTTGTGTGCTCTGGGCTGAGTGGTGGCATGCTTCTCAGGGGACATCTGGGGCAGGGGACAACAAGCAGTGCTGACGGCAGGGTGCTGGCTGTGGGGAAAAGCCTAAGGATTAGGCAAAGGGAGACAACTTCTTGCCCTTGGTGCTAAATTTTCCTGCTGGATCTGTACCCTTAACCAACAGTAAATTGGGTGTGTGTGTGAAGGGTTCCCTTTCTCTGCTGGGGAAGAACCAACTCAAATCAACTTGTATTTTATTGTGAGCATGTACAGATGTAGTTGAAGTTGGAGTGATTGCTGCACTCGAAGTTCACAGGAAAGTCCAGCTGGTGATAATTTATTCATACACTCAGGTCTTCAGTTGTTGCCATCCTGAAGGTAAAGATCAAAACAGCTTAATGCTGTAGGTGTAACATTTCAGTCAAGTTAAAGGTGCATTTTGGGCTGTGTAAGATCCTTGCTCTATTTATTTGCTTATTTACCAAGTCACTGTTGATTAATATTATTAAGTAAATTGACAGATTTACATAAATAGAGAAAAAAGCTAAATGTTTTCTGTGAGATGGCTGTTTGAACAAAAATTCAAAACTATAAATCAACAAAATAGTACTTTCTTTAATTCCTTTTTAGGAAATTTTAATTCGTGTTGGCCATTTAAATGAAAGCCAAAATAGAAGTGCTTAAAATACAATTTCTTTCAAAGCTCTACACTTTCAAAGATGATCTCCTTTAGCTCTATCTATGAGGAATCCTCCACTTCAGAGATCTTTCTTGGTTTTGTCCAGAATCATTGAACTTATTTCTGAGTGACCTGTAACTTTGTTAAGGATATGAAGGTAATTGAATAATACATTTACCATTCCATAAATTGAGCAATGTATTTTAGCTGCGTAAATATAGCTGACTCAGCGCTTTCCTTCCCAGTTTAATAGCCTTTTCACTTGCAATAAAAAAAGGGAAGCCCTGGTTTCATATTATACCACAACAGACTTCTTGCAATTGATTTGAAAACATGAACCGGAGAGCCTGTCACTGGGAGGGGGGGAAGAGCACCACTAGCGCTGTCCCCACTGCCCAGGGATGCCAGGAATGCCAACCAAGCAATGAACATGATTTACTGAGTCAGACCTGCCCCCAAATAGCTGGCCAGAAGAAACACATCTGGAAGCCTGCCCACTGGAAAGACAGGAATGGGCATTATTTAATGCCAGAGATTTTTTGGGAACGGGACCAAAAACATCTTCTGTGGGAGGAAATGAGAGAGGAAATGGCTTGTTATTCAGAAAAAGAGAGAGAAAGAGAGAGAAGTGAGCTGTGAAGGTGAGGATATGGCTGGCGAGGAGGAGAAGGTTCATGCACAATATGCAGGGAGGAAAAGAGCTGCTGGAGTAGGAAGTATCAACGAGCCAGCAGAGATAAGGAGGAAGCAAAGCCTGTTTGGAAGGTAAACAGTTCACGATGGAAAAGTGCAGCCTCGCCAAGAATAATAATTTACAGATAATTAAGGGAAAAGGCTAGCATAAATATGAGAAAAACGACAAAAGCCTCAAAGCGGACTTAAAAAAACCCCATTAACCTTAGGATTCAGCATGTTACAATTGACAGCAAACAGGAAGAGGAAAGACAGACATTATACAATTAAGTCCCAGACAATCTACCTTTTAATAAGTGTTATCAGTCAAATTTTTATGTTGACTCAGACAGTAGAGGTTGCTTTCAGCCCAGAATTATATCACAAATTGTTCAGTGCTGGAAATTGCCACTTACCAGGAAAAGCTGCCCAACACTACTGGTTCCAGGGACCCACATTCAGGGAATCAGCAAAGTACTTTAAACCCCCCACATTTTTACATAAAAGTTCAAAAAGAGGTGAAATCATTTCGGTATTAAGGGGAGCCAGATCTTGCCCAGAAATATGTGTTCCAGGTCAATATTAAAATATTGTGAGGAAGCTTATAATATTGTACCTGATCTGTAGATGAAAGTGGTAGGATTTCATTCTCTAGTGCCCATTCTCAGGTACTGAAAATTGCAAAAATTGCAAGTAGGAAAAAACAGATTTTCATCAAAACAATTTGAAAAAGGCTGAAATGGAAGGTAGGAGTGTCAGGAAGTAAGCTAGAGAGCTTTGTATGTCTCTGTACTCTCTACACAGTGTAATAGCTGCTCTAGAGGAAAAAAAAAGCATTTACTGTAGCAAGTGGCACAAAACATGGTGCCTGGCCTCAGCACTGCCCCTCTATCTCTGCCCAGTGGCCAAGCACCGTCCTTTTGCCTCTAGAAAGTCTCCCAGAAGAAATAAATATTATCATGCATGATTCCCTTAGGATGATAACAGAACTAAACAGAATCGTTTTCCTTTCCAGGATGAGAATCTTCTCTTGTTCACTAAAACACCAGGAGAATGAGCATCCTTACAGCATTCTAACAGGAAATAATGACAGAAGTAATTTCTGTTAATATTTCAATGTACAGCAGGGTAACAAAAACCTACAAAGGTTTGTGAGGCTGAATATATATGTACATAGATTTTTTTTTTTTTTTTTTTTTAACACAACTTCTGACATGGAAAATATACTATTAGCAAATGGATCTTTCTTCCTACACTTTCAGATTTCATTGGTGCTTAAAGGAAGGTTTAATTCTTTTATCTCTGGGGGTTGAGGATAAAACCATTTTCTGACACACACATCATTTTTTGTGACATCTTAAAAAACTGTATGGAAGAAAATGTGAGAGTGTGGGCATGTCAGTGTCTTACCTAGCACGCCCCAAATCCAAATGTAATTGATAATTTCCTATTAAAATAATGTGATAAACCCACTTTTTTTTTTTGTGTGTGTTGCAGAGGGAACGTTTGGTTTCATTAATACTTATCTACTACTTGTGTATACATGCTTGAGTTGCTTCACAGCCCTCTTGTGTGTTCACTAGGATGATAGCTAGAGGCAATCAAACGGGGGCCAGTAGTACAATGCTCCTTTGAACAATGTTTCACAGAAAAGACATCTGTTGTGCATACAATCCGTCTTTCAATGACTAAAAGAGGTGTTACCAACATTTCACTTCCTCATACAAATCTCTAGGTTCCTTAAATTCCACATATATGCCATCATAAATAGTATAGTTTTCTTTGTGAAGACACACAGCTTGATTTGGATATTAAAGGCATCTTGAAATTCATACATCCGGACTGGATAAGACATTTCTTCATCTGTAGGGCCTATATAAATATTGTTCTAGGGGAGATTCAGCTGAACCAGCAATTGGGAAAACTGAGTCCGTTGAAGGCAAATGTATTTCTTATTTCTTGGCTACAATATTAATAAGTGAGGTGTGAAATTCCCCTTTCATGACATGGTATTTGCAAGTTACTCAAAGCAAAATATTTGTGCTACATTCTGTTCACCTTATTCACTCCATTAGTCCTACCACCTTCAAGGAGGCTAGCACTATGCATACAGCTAGCGGGATTTGGCTCTTTATTCTACTTCAGCCCGCTGCAATTTGGTTTTGCACAATGACAGACCAGGGAGATAGATGCGTGCATTAAATTTAAATTGCATTAACTTCCCCTAGTCTGAACTGCTGCTGACATTTAGGTTTGGGTTTCATGGTGCTGCAGCCTTGTACAGCAGTTTTGGCTCTGCAGCTGCGACAGGTTTTCTGTTCCCGAAAAGTAGAGGCGTTGGAGGAGTCCCAGTTTTCAACCACCTTTGGGTTTACATTGTTACGTACCAGAAGACAAAACTTGTCCACCTCATTCCTGCAGGGCCAGTGGTAAAACAGTGTTGTGGCAATATTTAGGGGTCTGCAAGCTAAGCTAGATAGTAGCGTTACAAGAGAAGTCAGAGAAATGCCTAAATTTAAAGGAGCAGAAGGGAAAATGGCAACCCCATACACAAGCTGGTACTGAGAGAGAAATATGTGTTGGCAAATGCAATGGAGACCAGTGGCCATTCAGCTAGTCCCACTGCTATAAAGCACCTGATACCAGCCATCACTAACACGACCTTGTGTAGGGAAAGGCCAGTGTTATTGTGAAGTCTGAAGGTACTAAGCCATGTGTCTTGTGAGGAGGGAGTACTTTCTTTGGAAAGGCTACAGCCTTCTTGTTAAATAATAATTTAAAAAAGTTTTTAACCCCTGTGGGTTTCTGCAGCATCTCAACATAAGTTGCCAAAGATTTCTTTTATTAAGGCGCTTTCCAATACTAATCTACTTAGTCAATATCTTAGAGTTCTGCATATGTATGTGAGGGTTTGTAATTTCAGCTTTAAATACGTATAAAATTTATTCTGACTTTCCTATCGCAGTGCTCCTCTCTTCAATTTTCAGTGGAGCGGCTGCGGTGGGTGACTACTGCTGGGGCATGCTGCGATAAGAGTAGCTGCTGCTGAGCCTTTCAGTGGCAATTGCCTCTAAGCCGGAGCTTCATGGAGCAGCAGCTCGGATGGGCCAAGGCGGCTGACTCAGGAAACACAACTTGAAACGTCATTATAATAATGAATTCAGATCTTGAGCGGGCTGACAGCGCTGGATTTACAAATCCCTTCTAAAAGACACAGGGCTGATGCTGTATTTTAATTAGCAGCCTGGTTGATCCCAGACTTCCAAAAGGGCGATGCTGCCCCGTGCACAGACGTCGCTGAAGTAAACAGCACCTTCGCAAGAGCTGCGCTTCAGCCTGGCGAACATCCTTCAGGTTTCCAGGTTGGCCGTTTGTCAAGCCCGCAGCATTTGGTGGCTGGTGGTAATGGATTTTTTGTTTGTTTTATGAAGAGTTTCATTCAAACCCTTTGAAGAACCTTGGCAGTACTTAAGTGAGCGCAGCTCGCGGTGGAAAATGAAAGTCAGAGCAGCAAACTGTCAGGGTGTGCCAACAGCCCGCGAGTTCAGAGGATTCAAAACTCCAAGGCGATACTTTAGTTAGTTCACTGTAATAAGAAATAATTCTGCAGATCTAATCTGAATGCAACATACTGAAATGCTAATGTGCCTTTGGGTCTGAAGAACTCACAAAAGAGTGATGCCGGCATTGTGTCGGCAGTGACATTACCTACATTATGATTTTCACAAAAACATCCAGGGGAAAAAAAAAGAAAAAGATGAACTGATTCTTCATTTTAAACAGGAACAGGCTGTACTTACTTATTACAAGTCTACAGGCATATGAATAATCTTCCTCCTCTGATTCCTTATGCACTTTAGTAATCCTCATCTCCTCTGCTCCTTGAGCTGGCTGAGCTTGTGCACTGTGAGCAGAATACATACCCTACCTCCCGCCCGTATCCCAAATTTGCATGTCGAAACTAGCCACCTAAATTCGTATTTAGGCATCCAGTTTCCAAAGCCACAGAGCCTCTGAAAAATACTTCTGCAAGTTTGACACCAGATCATGTATTTGACACTGCTCAACACAGAAATAATAATTTGAAGTGCACCGTGACTGAGGCAAAAATACAAACTTGCCTGGCATTAGTTGTCATTGCTGACTGGTCTATCAACTGTGTCACGATGAGGAAAAATGAAGGAAGGATGACAAAAAAATCCTAAAAGTATCTACAATGTGGATACTAATTAACAATTCACGTTGAAAATTGACTGTCTTCTCTTAAACGCTTCCTACTATGACCATTGACAGCAACACGTGCAATAACAGGGCAAAAGGAGAGATGGTTCTGGAAACCCTCACAGCCTAAGTGGTGCTCGTGTCACTAAGAGAATGATGAACCCAGAAGCCTACGGTAGTCCATCCCCGGCTGCACATGGCATTTGCTCCTCACAAATGCTGCTCTACCAGGGGTGTCCCCTGAAATGTTAGCAGAAGGGCCAGTGAAGAACAGGGACTTTCTGCCAGAAAGCTGCCTTCTGTCTTAATATATACACACAGCCCTTGACAGGGTGATGTGCTCCCCTCCAACGGAGTTTCCCTTGTGTAAGCTCTTTCAGCAGTTTTTAAACAGGGAGGGAAATATAGTCTGCTTGTCAAACACCAACTGGACACATATAAAATACACTCAGAATTCTTTATAGATTCACAGTATTTTATAAAGGATTTAGTTTCACACACTCTGCGAGGTCAAAAAGCAACATCAAAAGAGAAAACTCCTTCTGGGATCATGTCTTCTGCACTGAGCATTACCACACGCAGGCAAATAGTGGGTGACTCATACCTGCTGTTTCTTGACTCTGGGTTAAACTTGGAACATAAATTATGTCAATCTGCTCATGTAAATTTTCCACAAATCATGACTGGCTTGAGTTATATGGCACGCTTTATTTTCCCCAACTGCAGGTATATTTGAATTCAAGTAGGCTGTCAAGTAAATATTTAAAGGTGAGACGTATAAATGAAGACAAAGTGCAGCCACTAAATGCTGATGTTCTGGTCCTTTTTCATGGCATAAGAGCCAGAAGATTATCATGCAAATATAAAAGGATATCTTGATTAAAAATAACGTGTGCTACTATAGCGTGTCTTGAGCAGTGAATAAAGATTTGTCATTTGAAGAAGTTATAGTTTTAAAATTTAAAATAAAATATTTTTTAATTAGAGACTGTCTTCTTTGCTTTCAGGCCATGATTATATCATTATTGTTCAGGATATTACAAATGCCAGAAGATGCGAAAGAATTAAGAATCAATTAATTATTAATAAATTGTAATTGTATTTGAAGGTTGTGGAATACTGAATGTATAGAATAAGAATTGGCTCGGAATAATGGTGGAGAAGAAATTGTTAAGGAAAAAAAAAGATTTTTTTTTTTTGAGACTTTCTCTTTTGCTTTTTGATCATAGGCTAAGTTACAGCCATCTGTCTGTTTCTGCATCTATCTAAATATGTGCCTGAATATATTTTGGGGGGTTTTGTCTAATTTACCAGGCCAGCAGAAAACCACATCCACTCTAGATGTATTCACTTCTTAAAGCTTCAGATAAAGGGGTCAAGGTCATAGCTGAGCCAGCTTGTAGAATAGGAATTGAATCACAGTAACTTTCCTAGGTTGAGAAATGTAGACAGGAGTTTTGCTCAGTGATTCATTTCTTTTTAAGCGCATCCAGTTCCATCTCTCACGCTTGAGAATTTTTTTAAGCTATCCCTTTGTTTTAGATCTTCCTGAGCACAACTTTGTGTTAGTGCTGAGAAAACAAGAATAGGTCGGGTTTAAAAGTGCTGCTGTAGGTTTTGAGTGCTTCTGTATTTCAGGTGATCCAGGGAAAAATTCTCTCAACAGATTCTTGGAGAAGTGACCATCAGTCCAATCACAATAAAACTCTTGTGTTTCCAAAGGAAGTGTGCCTCTTAATGAGTAATGCTCCAAAGTCTACCATAAACAAGGATTTTGGAAAACTCAAGTTCCACCTAGCTTGCAGAGGTTAAATTTTACCTGGCAGCCAAATGGTTCTCTTTGCATGCTGCATGGTGTACAATAAGGATTAATTATCAGTTTGGAAACCATGTCATTTACTATTAAAGGCTTTCATCACCATAGATGAAGTACTGAAATTATCATGCTGCAAGCTTTGTCTGTAATTTAGTCAAATATATCACCTTAAATTAGAACAATAACTATGGAGATTAAAATTTCACCTTTTTTGAATCCTGATGGTTGGAAGCCATGCCAAGGTGCATGGCTTAGGTGTCCAAACATGCTTTTGTTAAAGAACGTGCTAGCACTAGCAAGCAGGAATCATAACTGGCATGGTGTCCCGAGTTGTTAACGATGGAGAAATTGCATAAGGGACAATTTAATTAGGAAGACATTCTTCCTCCACAGTTCCAGGCAGACCACTGAGAATCAGCAAAGTTGCTTTTGACTCCACAGGAGGACAGTATAAATGACTGGGCACCAGAGGGTTGTGGGACATACAGATAAAACACACAATTAGGCAAATTTACAGGACATGTCCTATGCATTGTGCTATGCTATGGGAAACTGGTGCAACACAGTTGTTGGCAGAACCCACAGATCAGTGGCAGCCAGGCCCCCCAAATCTACCCTATTTGGCAGTGGCAGATTTACCAGGAAAAGACCGTGTCAGTGCCAAACCCCACAAAACACAAGACGCTCCAAGAAGAGGCATCCCACGCTCCGTGTGATTATTTTGGTGTGCAATTTCAGGTCATTTATCAGTGGAATTTGGGCATAAACAGACCAACGGTTTTAGAAACTTCAGTCCACGGCTGGTAGAAGTACATTTTAAAAATGAAGTAAGACAGTAATCAGCTCATCTGCAAAGCTCTTTGTTCACTGAATAGTACATAACAGCTTCTCTTGAAAGAAATCATAGCAACTGAATTTAAGATGCTATTTTTATTTTGCAAAATGAAGCATAATTATTTAGAACATTTTCTAAAAGAGCACTTTGTAATCTAAGAAAAATATAATGCAGTAACAACATAATATCTTAAGATATTCTCTCATTCTGAGCAGTACTGCCTCTGTGTATATTCAGAATAACATTAAGCAGAAATATAAATGACTTACAATTGTTTTTCTGGGAGGTAAAAAGACTCAGGGACCTATGAAAGACCAGAAAGTACTCCAAAAATCATGCTGTAACTCCTGTGAGGCTTTTGGGTATGGGATGTTAGTTTGAGACTCCATTACCTTGCTTTATAACTGCTTTATAGCCCACATGCCAAAACAGCACTAGTTTAGTTTTGATATACATGTTAATGTATTTCTTTGGAAATTATTACTGCTTTTATTTGCTAAATTGGGGAAAATTCCAAATCATGTGCCATTTGTTTTGTATGTTCAACCTCTGCCTGAGTTCACTCCTTATATTTACAGTCTGTGTTTCACAGTGTATGCTGTTGCTTCAACGTTTTATTTAGCAAAATAGAAATAGAGGAACAAATAAAGGCACCAAATGTGAAGTATAGCCAGAAGGCTTTGACAGAAATAACAGCAGGGCTACTTCATCTTTACAGCATTTGATTCAGTGACATTGCAACTGACAAGGTTTCTGCTTTGAGCATTTAATTCTGTAATTTAAAGTACAGTTCAATACAACATAAAAAGGAGGAATGCCCAATTCAGTCACACACATGAATCCAAAAGTTTAAAGTGATATAAACATGCATACTTGATTGTATTTTTAATTTGAGTATTTTATATTCAAATATAAAATAGGAGAAAATAGTGGTAGTCAGGCACTAATATATTTTGCAGATGTCTGAAACTTAAGTAATACTTCATAATGCAATTGTTTATTGACAGAACATGATAACTAAAATTTTGAAATCATGGCAACTTCATAAATTATACTGAATTTCAGAAACAGATCAAAGCATAACAGTAAAATTCCAAAGTAATTCAGAAATAATAGAAAAATCTATTTGATTGAGGAATCTTTGTCCAGTGTATTATGATACTCACTTTCATACATTAGATTATAACCTTATAGAAGGAAATATTAAATTAGATAAAACAGACTAGTATGAATGTAAGAGGTCAAAATTTCTGAGTGACTCTTCGAATAAAGAGAGAACTATGACCTTCTCATTGTTATCTGTATTTCTCTTCAGGGATACAACATTTTGTCACATTAGCTTCTGATTAGTTACACATATGGTGAAAAATTATTATTCTCAAACAACAACATAGTCCCCACCTCCTTGTAGAAGACAATATTATTATTATTACATGTGGTTTCACTTACTAACTCTGATATTGTAGAACCTGATGCTATAAAAACAAAATGCCTGGACAGTCTTGAAAGGTTTGCCTGCAGCATATTATGAATAAAGAGACAGAGATGATTGACTGGAAATAACAAGGCAAAAACTTAACTCCACAGTATTAGCAACGGCAATCATGAAAGAAGAGAGCGGGGCGATACTTCTAACCTGTTACGCCCTGTGGTGTCTCCAGTGAGATCTAATTGCCCTATCTCACCAGGTCTATTGTAATATCATTTTAAAAATCAGAGTAATTACATCTACTCCTAGCTGAAGATGGTACAGGATGAAAGTAAAATCCAGATTGCATAGGGGTTATTTAGGGAAGATCCAACTGACCTACAAGAAGCATCAACTTCAATGCTGGTGGAGATGTCCTGGCTGTCTAACTCTGCAGTGCCTGTGTAACAGAGTGTCTGGACATTGCAGGTGCCTGAGCTATGATAAATAAAGGCATTTGCCAGAGGTGAATTGGTTATATCCACTGGGTACACCTACTCCATGTCAGCTGCTCTGTGGGAGTTTGTTTGTTATTAAATTTCTTCACCTTTCTGATATGGGAAGTAGGTATGGTCATGTTCATCTGATCCCCAAAAGAATATTCAGAATTACATAGGAATTTGGAAAAAAATCCTGTTTTGAAGTATGAAAATGGTTGGGACTGTTTACCTCAGACAGGTGGGGCATGAGAAGAGATGCTGTGCAAACATATAGTGCAGTAAATGCTCTGGAGCACTCAGATCCATGCATTTCCACTCTCTAGCTCATCAGGAGAGTGTGAGGGGGCATTTCATAAAACCCAAAGGTGGAAAATTAAAGAATGATAAATTAAAAAAAAAAAATCTTTCACACAAGATATATAAAAACTGTGAAACTCCTTATCACAGAGGCTCTTGGAGGACAAGAAAGTAATAGGATTTAAAAAGGATTAGACATTTATATGCATATCTGGAAGAGTCAGGGGTATAATTAAAGATACCAAACATTTCGGAAGGGCTATTAAGCCTTGAATTCAAGCCTTACACCAGCCTCTATTAATGATGGTATTTCTACATGGACTCTCACAGTCAGACATGGGCTGGCTCTGCCCATACTCTGATGCCACTTGACATGAAACAGCTTCACCTACTGCTGCCCTGTTAAAGCAGCATGGAGCTGAGTGAGGGAGGTTGAGCAGAGCTGTCAGCTTGCAAAAAATGGTAAAACCTGGAGGTCTGGCAGTTTTGACCATCTGAGAGTGGTACCGAGACCCTTGGGTGTGAACTGCTGTAGCAACAGCAATGTTCCTGAGTGCTACCATTCCCTTTCACACCTGCATATTTTCACAGATGTTATTCCCATGACATTTAGTTTCAGCACCTGTGCAAGGTAAGTGCAAAAGCAGAGCTACCTCACACTTTAAGAAAATACACAACATGCAAGGTCTGGAACTCCTGCCATATTATATTTATTTTTCTCTCTAGGTTGTTCCAAATCTAGTAATGCCCCTTTTGTATGTTGCTGCAATAGTAAAACAGATGCTACAGTAAAGACTACATCTTCAAAAGTTGGCTTAAATTTCTAAAAATCAAATTAATATTTAGTTGCTTCTATAATTTATTCCCAGAGGGCTTTTCTAGGGATGCTGTATATGCAAGAAGAGCTTTTCCTCCCTCCAAATGGTTACAGCTACTTGCCTGACAGGCAAGAAGAAATATATTCACACAGACATGAAAATATGTAATCTATAGCTTGTTTTCTAGGTTTGGTAATATGACTTTTGATACCCTTTCCAGCTGACTATTGTAACAGCATAGAGAGGATGAACGCTGTTCTGTTTCTTTGTAGGTGGCAGGGAGTGGTTATTTGTTTCTTTGCACCATCTGTATCTCATTAGTGGGACTCAACACAGGCAATGGCTGAACAGGGACAAGAAGGAACCATGCTTTCTCCTGCAATGCTGTTACAGGTGCAAAAAGACATGTTAGAAGGAAGGAACTTACTGTAATAGCTGTGCTATACTTCTTGGCTGACTGTATTGGACAAGACTTAAAAAATGGTCGTTCAGAAGTAGTCTGGAGTCAAAGCAAGTTGACTGACTTTCAAAAGCTAGAAGGAGTGTTTCACGGTGCTCTTTGTCAAGCCCAGTTCTCTATGGCAACTAGAATGCAGTTCTTGATTGTATTTTCAAAAGCAATTGCAAAACCTGTGATCTTTTCTTCCCTGGTCATTTTTGTGAATGTGCTTTAGGCTCCTACATTGTCTTCGTCCCTTTGCAGGATAACCAGACCAACTGTGCTGCACACTGTCATTAAAGTGTGACCATCTCCCTATTCAAATTAACTTTCACGTACTCAACCAAATGGGTATTACCCTGATCTTAGGTCTACTGCACTCTGATAACAGGACATGGCATTGTGCTGTTTTACTTGATCATATTGTCACTTTCATAATAGTTTTGCATTGCAGAATTATATAATTTCTTTCTACTGTTGAAGACATGATATATACTTGATGAAGAAAGTGCTATTTGAGAATTATGCAATAACAATGTGTCGTGGTTTAACCCCAGCCAGCAACTAAGCACGACGCAGCAGCTCTCTCACTCCTCCCTGGTGGGATGGGGGAGAGAATCTGAAGGGTAAAAGTGAGAAAACTCGTGGGTTGACATAAATACAGTTTAATAGGTAAAGCAAAAGCTGTGCATGTAAGCAAAGCAAACCAAGGAATTCATTCCCCACTCCCCACGGGCAGGCAGGAGTTCAGCCATCTCCAGGACAGCAGGGCTCCATCACGCCTAACCGTGACTTGGGAAGACAAACTCCATCACTCGGAATGTCCCCCCTTCCTTCTTCTTCTTCTTCCCCAGCTTTCTATGCTGAGCATGACGTCCTATGGCTTGGGACATCCCTTGGGTCAGTCGGGGTCAGCTGTCCCGGCTGGGTCCCCTCCCGGCTCCTTGTGCCCCCCCAGCCTGCTCCCTGGTGGGGGGGGGGGGAGAAGCAGCAAAGACCTTGGCTCTGTGCAAGCACTGCTCAGCACTAACACATACAGCCCTGTGTTATTGACACTTTTTCCAGCACAAATCCAAGGCATAGCCCCATACCAGCTGGTATGAAGAAAATTAACTCTCAGACAAAACCAGCCCACCATGCATTGAGATACATGAGGGTTTTAATACGAATGTCTTAATATACAAAGGATATCATAAAACATAAGAGCTTCTTCTGTTTTGCGGGATAGTAAACCAGAAGCTGCACTAGTGAATTGATGTGACATATTGCATTTTTGTCAGTTTACACTGCATTGAGATCAAGCTCCCAGCTTTAACCTGGTGAGGTTAGGAAATCCTGATGGTTATGATATTAAAGTATTCCTTAGATTCAGTTCCTGGAACTACTACAACCTTTGTGATTAACCTGGCGCAAATCTCTTAGCTCTTCTGTGTTTCATTTCTCCATCTAGAAAGCAGGAGCCGTAATACCTTCTTACTTCGCAATGATACTGTATGAATTACTACATGAGCATACATATATAAATGATTGTGTATCATTTGAATCCTGCAGTAACTGGGAGCAAACCAACTGCTGGAGACGTATTCACTCAAATCTGCAGTAGCTGTTTGGCCGCAATGGGAAATCAGTCAGCAAGGTCTGAATAACTCGGCAGAGAAACATCCCAGAAGAAAAGGCTTTCTTTAGCACCGTTTTCACAGAGAATGATAGCAGAAGAAGACAACGGTCTTTCTCCCTGCGACCAAGTTAACATTTAAGTACAATTCAAGAGAAGGCCAGAACTGCATTAGTACAAAGATGGGTAATGTTGAACTGCTGATGGCTCTTCCATGCCTGCTTGGATGATCTCAGCCACCAGAGCTACTGAAGTTGGGAACATTCGTGAACATTAACTGTTCTGGGTTTTTTTCTACAAAGCATGGGCAGATTTGGCACAGTTATTCATGCAGTACCTCAGGTGTGAATGTGATAAACACCTTGCTTGTAGTTGAGGATTACTGGAGGACCATGTTCACAATGAAGGTCCTCAGTGCTCTCCCAGGTGCCAGACCAGACATATCCATACAGCAGGGTAGCTGTATGGAGCAGGTCAGAACCATTAGTTACACATGTGGTAACATATGATTAGAATAGATTAGAACCACTTGATGCTTCAATCCTTCAGCCTTTGTTGAATGTAACACAGCTATAGGAAAAGATGGTCTAATTTCAAATTTTACATGGGCCTCTGCAGCTTGGTAAAGACCAATAGGTGTCTAGAAGACAATGGGAGAGATTTGTACCACATATATAAACATCCCACCTGGAAACACTTAGCAGCCTTCTCTGTGCATCCACCACAGAACAAAGCTTTATGATGAAGCCCATAATTCCCATCTATCTACTTCTTTCATATAAGTATATAGCTACCGCAGTTGCATTAGGGGACTCCCACAGCAACTGGGCAAATTTTGTTCATTGTCAGTACCACACCGTTTTTGTCTGTATTGTTACTGGATGGCACGCGAGTGAACTGCACGCCTATGCAGGTTAGATGCTTACAGAGCAGTAAATAGGGGCTGAAACAGCTGTGGCCAAAGGAAGCACAGCTGACAACAACCCCTGATCCAGGTAATGAGCCCTTCATGCCAATTACTTCTTGTGGAGGTCTCACCTTCACTTCCTCCACACGTACAGCCTCTGCCAAAATTAACAGGAGCTACTTGCATATAGTGATAGGCAATCTTCTGGTGTATCAGGAGTGGGATCCAGTTTACAAGTAGAAAAGGAAGAGTGACAGAAAACCCAGAAAATCCTCAGCTCGCTTAAGAAATCCCTTTTCTCCCTTTCAGAGTACTCATTGCTTTCTCACAGGTTGGTGTTTTTCTTTCTACTGATGCTGAATGCTGATAAGACCATTCTTGGTGCAGCCTCTGGAACTCACTCAGCTGCTGAACAAACCCAGGGAGTTTCCTTTTCACTATATTGTAGCAAATTGCCTGATTTATACACATCTCTGGCCAAATGCTACCTCAGTAACGCCAGTATAAATCCCAAATAATACCACTCATGTTGGCAAATATGGCACAGGATTTGCAGGGGGATAGCAGAGTGGCAACACTGCAATAAACTGAGTTAACTACTTTAACACCGTATTTAAAAATAAGCTTGCTTTCTGTTGATACTTGTGTTTCTGTTGCCCTCTATAGCACCAGTTGTAAGTATCAGAAAGGTTTCTATATCTGCTTTTAATTAACATTCAATAAAGCAGATCTTACATACTATAGATTTAGCTACCTGAACTTAAGTCTGTCATCAGGCAAAACTATCATATGAAATTATTGCATAATAATTATTAAACTATTTCCCTGAGATTTAATGTTAACTTCTTTATTCTCATATTAAATACAAGCAAGAATTATTGCAATTGTGTGGTCCTAAAGTTTTATGCAGTTCGGCAGTGGAAAGGCGGCAAAAGCCTGGTGTTTTAATGGGACTGGCAGACATACATTCCTCCAACTGCATGGGATAGAGGTGCTGCTCACCCAAGGTCCAATAAAACTCTACATCAGCCGTGAATGAATCATATGTTCAATTTAACCAGAAACACTATTTTTCAAGTGCATAAGGATTCAATATGTCCTGATTTTGCACTGATCAAAACTTCACTGGCTTCTGTCAGTGTAAGGCAGGGGATCTGAACAAAAGAAACCCACATAAAAGTAAATCTAGCAGAGAGAATACATAAAATAAATGGCATGTTAGCTGAGTACAGTCCTCCAAAATGGATTAAGGGATCAGGTCACCCAGTGCCTCAGGACAACTTCTCAAATCTGAAATACCCTGGTGTTCACTGTCAGTAAATGTCCTGGTGGAGGCTTCTTAAAAAACGGGAACCCTAACTGATCATCCCCTCTGGAAATGTACATAAAAGTCACAGAAACAGTTTAAAAAATAATAATAGAAGAATAGGTTATTTACAAGTCAGTCTTTGACCAAAGGCCAAATCTCCATCTACTGATGTGGAGTGGCAGTTCTTTAAACCTTAGGCTAACATGTTGCTGTATTCCCAAGCTTTAAATAATTTTCCTTTGAAACGGGGAGTTTAAAACCCTCAGTAAAGTATGCACGCGCAGCCTTCACACTGAAATCCAAATCTGAAGTGCTTGCTCTGCAAAGCATTTTGTATTACACACCTGGGGCATAACATACATGAAAGGCTCTATATGATTCACCTCACCTCCCCACATAACCTTGTATTTTTTTAATCTTTTCACTTAGCAAGAACAGAAAGATCACTTGTAAAGATTACAGGAAAAAAATACAGAATCTAGAAAATGGCATTTTTTTGCTTTAGGAGTAAACAGGGGGTGGTTAAATGTGATTGTTTATCTCAAACTTTATACCAGCTTTGCCGTGGGCTTGTTCACAGATCTTCTCTCCTGCCATCGGGATGAGCCAAAGAGACTCCATTTGCACAAGCATATGTCCCAATAACGAGTCCTAGGGGTTCTCCTTGCAAATAATGTCCCAGCCCCTGTAAATGGGACTAAACAGCAAAAATGACTGATGTAAACTTGACAGGTAAGGTATTAAACAGAGAATTGGATAAGAGGATGGGTGGTTTTCTATACAGAGAGCTGATACCCTTTTCTAATTTAGAGCTAATGCTCATTCATCCCAAGAAAACCCTGGCGATGTGCCATTCATTTTGGATAGACACGTACAATTTAATGTGATTTGTTCTTTGCATTCAGTAGCAAATATTTTTGGCAACTAGTAGCTTGCAGATCCACAGGTCTCTCCCAGCCCAGTAAAGATTAAGAAAAAAATAACAGAACTTTATTTTTCAACGGATGAAAGATATCCGAATAAATCACATTTTATCATTAGAAGAATAAGTTATCACCTATTTAAAAGGTAAGTGCATGCTCTAGCTCATTCTTCATCTGCCGTTCAACTGTAAACAGGCATTTTACCCAGCCTAAAGCTCTGCTATGATCAGACCACAGCTGACAACAGAAGGGATGGCTATTGTCCTGCTGCCACTGCATGCAAGGCTGTTGAGCTGCCCTTTATTAGAGAAACTTCAAATCAACTGATTGTACAGTTGCCTTGTATAGTAGTGACAAATAAATAAATGAAGTCAAGACCCGCTATCACCATCCTGCCTTTAAGTCTGTTTCTAGTTATAGAAGACACCACATGGGCTCAGCCTTGTACAACAGAGTATTGTACAATCCGGTAAAATGAACTTTGGGGGTGCAATGCCTATGGGCGGGTGGATATCAGAAATTCAGAATGCTGTTGATTTCAGCCTGGGTTATTTTGCCTGTTGCATCCTTTGCTAGTGGTGCAGAAGGTGCCCTACTCCTGGCAGCACCTGCATCGGGAATATTCCCCATGCCTGTTAACATTGCACGAAGAATTAAGGACTGAGGAGGAAAAAAAGTCAGGAAAGGGGCTTTATATCCTTTGGCATTCCCTGCCGACGGGCTGCAAATTAGTTTAAAAAGCAGAGCCACAAGAAAAAAGATCAAAACCAGCAACAGGCTGCCACGGACTGGAATTCGGCAAGGCTCAGGGGTGAGAATGAGATAGCAGTAAACCACCTTTGCTCCTCTCTTAATTTGGTGCTGATCTTGTTCCAGTTTAAATTGGAGAATCCTGACGGCTGCTCTGAGTTATAGGAGTTACCAGCATTCTCAGGAGGTTTTCTTCTTTCTGCTGTTTGCGAAGTGAAAGTCACGCAAAGAAAGTATCTCGTGTCAATCACAGGCTGGGATTCCTTTGATGTTAGCATTTACTTAAACTTTTATACTATTTTAATATTTCACAGCTAACTTGTGACAAGGGCAATAACAATTAAATTAAAGCAAATAAACTGGCTGGCTTTAGATGTACCTTATCAATCCCAGTCCTTCCACACATCTCTTAATGATTTTGCCACTGAACTGTCAAAGACATGATTAAAAAAAGGTGCCTGCTAAAAGTCTTCATGCTGATGAATTTGATCTTGAGCACTCTGTTCCTACTCAGCGCAAATGCTAAGCAATTAATTCTTAGCCATGACTTATGCCACTGGCAATTAAAACAGGATCTGGCACAAGAATTTTTGAAAATAAAAAATGCAATGATGTCTTGTGGTGTGTCACCACATTGTGCTGTTTTTTGATCCAATAAAAATATATATAAGTGAAATGGATGAAGAAGGGAAAGAAGAATAGATGTGAAGTTTAAGGACACAGTTAGTCAGCACACTTTTCTGGTGACTTCTGTGCTATTTTTTTCAGGTAACATACAGTCTGGCCACTGAGTGCCCTGCAACACATAGACTGTTAATTTGATCATCATTGGTGCGTGCAGATGAAATACAGTTTTCCCTTTGCTGATGCAATCCTATGCCTATTCTCAGCAATGAAATCAGTTCATTATCCAGTTTCATGATTATGTCTAATTCAAAAAATCATTTAAGCATACACCTAATTATGTCTTTTTTCAGAAAGGTCTTAACATCTCTGTGGTTTTAAACATTTGCAAAAGGTGGTGATTTCAGTGTGGTTTACAAATGTGGTCCAGGAAGTTTCAAGATCAGAGATACTGTCAGGAGAATGCCAGGTCCTGAATGGTGTTGATTTGATGCTGCCGTCTGAGTAGCTGGGCACCATCATATCCTATAGCCAGATATCAGTCCTGACTTCTAGACTTCCAACAGCAAGTTGTTTCTCCTGTTGTCTGACTGTTGGCATGAAAATTGAATTATAGAATTTACCTTCGATGCTACTGGTAATTCCTTATTTTTGCTAGATCTGGATTTGGTCGAATCACAGGAAATATTATTTTTTTATTATTTCACTATTAAGAGTGTTTGTGAGGGCAGGATGATGGGGGAATCGCTTCTTTATTTGTGTGGTTGTTTTCTTTCAGAGATGAAAAAAAGCATGTAATTCATCCTCACCAAATCCTTGTTAAAGGCTCTAAGAGAGTCAGTCTTCTGGAACTTCTGTTCATGTGTCTTAAAGAAATAATCATACTTTACACTTATATAGCACCCTGCATGTGAGGAAGTCAAAAAAGGCAAGGAAGAGCAGAATCCCGAGATTTTGACAGAAGAAACCAGAGAAATTCTCGTGGGACTCGGAGAGTTGCCGAGCAGGGATAGAAAATAAAAAGAGTGAGAAGATATTTTTTCAGGTTCTGCATCTTAGCGAAAATAGAAGTTCTCTGGGGGACTTCACTGAAACTTGTCACAAAACTGCGATCTAGCCATCCTAGGCTAATGACAGTCATCAATGAAACTTGATTTTCTTTCAACTGTCAGGTTGAAGAAATAGCTAAAAGCAAGAGTGGAAAGAGATATTTTTTTTAATTTTCAGATTTTTGGGTTACTATTACCTGATGACGATCATTTTGCAGAAGATATTCAGTTGATGCTATAACAGAATTTGGAAGGGCAACCAATCTGTCATGATTATGGTAGTTTCAGGCAAATCTATGAGGTTGCACAAAGAAATAATAATAATTTTTAGGATTTCTGCCTAGATGGTAAGGAAAGTTCCTTAATTATGGGAAACTCATGACTTCTTGGAAGTTCTAGCTCTGTTTTGACCCCATTACAAATGCAACTTCTACATTGACATAAAATAGCATAAGAAAATATTTTCCCTTTCCGAACATTTCCAAGTATAACTTCAGAACCTAGTTCATACCTGGGCTTTTACAATAGAAAGTAATTCAAACAACAGGCATTGGAAAATTGCTGTTGCATTATTTCAAAACATTTCAGAGTTTACGTATGCTAGGAAGAGTTTCAGATTTTTTAAGCTTAGTGATTGTTATCACAAGTATAATAAATTTCATTTCCTTAATTAACCATCACTTTAAAAAGTTTACAATTCCTAAACCTGTTTTATTTTAACATCACTCATTTTTAACAGATGTCACAATTCAGAAAAGTTCTATAAATAAGTACACTGAGCAAATTAAAGCTGAACATTACTCTGAACCACCTGGTTGCAAAATAATATTTACGTACAAATGTGTGTTTAATTTAAAAATATTATCTTACAGTTACATTTTGTGTCATATAAAAGTTAAATTAACACCCTAAGCTTTGTTTATAAGACATTTTTTAATTTTGAAGTTAAAAGAAAATGATACACTACTTCAGCTATTCTATAACTTGCTGTATATAATACAAAACCTAAGGCTCCTTAAAAAAACAACAAACAGGCTGCCCTGCAAAATAGACATACTGCTTGATTCGTCTAAGTTTAGCAGTGCTGGGAGTTGGGATTTGGCTCTGGCTGATGTAGAGCTAAAGGCAAGATGTGAAGCCAGATGCTGGGTTTGGGTTCTGAGCCTTGCAAAAAATGAGGAATTTTGTGTTTGGGACATCTGCATCCATAGCTGGTGTCGCGGAGGGGGACTTTGATCTGTCCTGTGTACCCAAAGGTGGCATAAGTTCACTCTGGTACGCCACTTTTGGGGAACCTGGCTTGTCAGGATAGGCACAGAGCTCTGAAGAAGCATTCTTTGATATGCTTTGATACATTAACCCCCCTTTTTTTTGTTTATACATAAAAGCGGGTGAGGCCCAAGCAGGAACCCTCCAGGACATTGCCATGTCAGGCACGTGTGCCTTCATCCCAACAGCATCAGAACAAAGCACTGATGCAGACCCTCAGCGCAGTGTAAGGCATGTTCTCTTCAACTGCCTTCTAAATGAACACTATTCCTTTGCTGTCTTTTTTTTTGTTCTTGCCATTTTAGCAAACTGTCCCTCTTAATTCCTTTTTTCTTTCCCTGGTACCAAACTCAAACATCAGTAACAATAGATTATCAGTCAGTCAAGGGAACTGGCTTTCGGCTCTGCTGAAGTGCCTAACCTCCTTCTCACCCATTTCTGCTGGGCTTTTCTGGCCTCTGGAGGTGTGAGCTGTCATGGGGTGGAAAGGCTGACACAATCTTAGGTTTTACCAACGGTCTGCTCGGAGAACACCAAGCACGTTTTCACACATGCTACATCACACTGATTGGTGTAAGAAATCAATGGTCATTTCCCCCTCGATGACTGTCGTATTTGCCAGTTTCGTTGCTCCTGGGTCTTTCCCTTTAATGGGCACAGATTCTCAGCCTGCTTGCACGCTTGTCTTTGTTTCTTTCCACGCGTAACCTCATTGCAAGGAACACGCAGGCTTGTTCCTGAGTGGTGAAGGAGGTCATCCATGCCGGTGCAGAGGTCACTACCACGCGACCAAGAAACGAAGATCTTAGCGTGCCGCTCATGTTGCTCCATCACCACGTTCCTCCCTCTCTCCAGCACGCCTGTGTCAAAAAGTTCTCCTCAACTCTTGGGGCTCAGGGAGCTGGTGATGTCAGGGCTGTAATTTGTACTGACTTCTTCCTCACCAGATCACTGCCGGACGAGAGCACTGCTTTGCTGACACTTTAATAGACAAAATAAACTTGTGGCACCTACAGCGCACTAAGCAATAGGAAGAACAGTGCAGAAGTGACAAGTTTTATTGTTCTGCTGTTGTTTGCTAATTATTACTACTGGTCCTGCTGCTGCTGTTGCTGCTACTGCTGTTTGGAGACCCAGGTGCTCAGGCACCTCTGAATTTCATCTGGCTTTCGATATGCAGCAACAGGACATCATTTGCATGAAGGTGAAGTTCAGAGACCAACAAGACCCATTTTGCTATGGTGGTTCTCGAAAATTTAGTTCATTTTTATATAAAATGGGAAATACTGGGGCAATAGCGTGATGGAGGCTAGTAAGCTCTGACTTAGGGGTGACCAAACAGACCTATGTGTCCATTTTCTGTGCAGACGAGGTTGAAATGTGGCCAATCAACGTAAGACTGAGATTCAAAAAAGCAATGAGGAGTTTTACGGGCAGTCAGCGCCTCTTTGAAAAGTGCAGGTACCCTGGCTCTGAGCACAACCCCCTCAACCTCCATGACCACCAGGCAGATGCTTCCTGAGCTTTATTCATTCCCAGGAATAGGTGGAATAGTGCTAGGACATTTTACTGTCGTTTCTGCATTTCTCTTTCATCTCTCCAGACATGGTATTTTGAAACCTGATGTTTCAGAGCTGGAAGTGTTGTGTCACGATTGTTTCACCAGTGCTTAAACATTATTCCTGGAACCTGTTTCATAATGCTCGGTGTTTCTGGAAGTAATATGTGCAACGCAGAATTTATATAAAGGATTCAGACATGCAATCAATAGTGAGAAGTGCAGAAGAACTTCAGATGCATGCATTTCAAAGGAACCAGGAGAATTGTTTCCCAATGTCATGCAGCAAATATTTGCCCAGTGTCTTACTAGGGTCTTAAAGCTGCACTGAGATCTCCTGAGTAGAGACATTAATTCCAAATGGACCAAAATCACCCCCTTTCATCCCATTCACCAGAACATAGGAAGATCTTTGATGTCGATAGTTTGGCTCCCAGACGTAGGAGATAGATCTCAAGTTTTCTGAAACTGACATTGGTTTTATAAATCTAAAATCTACTCAATGGACTCATTATGCTGATTTTGACTAGGGTAAAGTTAATTTTCTTCCTAGTAGCTAGTATGGGGCTATGGTTTGGATTTGTGCTGGAAACTGTTGATAATACAGAGATGTTTTCATTACTGGTGAGCAGTGCTTGCACAGCATCAAGGTCTTTTCTGCCTCTCACCCCCCCACCAGGGAGCAGGCTGGGGGGGCACAAGGAGCCGGGAGGGGACCCAGCCCGGACAGCTGACCCCGACTGACCCAAGGGATATTCCAGACCATAGGACGTCATGCTCAGCATAGAAAGCTGGGGAAGAAGAAGAAGGAAGGGGAGGCATTCGGAGTGATGGTGTTTGTCTTCCCAAGTCACGGTTAGGCGTGATGGAGCCCTGCTGTCCTGGAGATGGCTGAACTCCTGCCTGCCCGTGGGGAGTGGGGAAAGAATTCCTTCTTGTTTTGCTTTGCTTGTGTACACAGGTTTTGCTTTACCTATTAAACTGTCTTTATCTCAACTCAGAGTTCTCTCACTTTTACTCCTTCTATTCTTTCCCCCATTCTAACACGGGAGAGTGAGTGAACGGCTGTGTGGGGCTTAGTTGCTGGCTGGGGTTAAACCGCGACACTTGTGCAAACCCGAAATCAGATGGAGGTGTTTTCTTCCTCACTTGCAGTCAACTGTTCAGGACATGTTTAAAAGAGCATTGTTTTTCCTCCCACCACAGACATCAGAGAAAGCAGGTACGTCCTGCAAGAGCCAAACCCTTTCTACCATGTGTTCACATACATGAGAGATCTCTGAAACAAAAACTGCCTACCAGAATGGGCCAACTAAAATAAAACATTTCCCAGGCATCAGACCAAAGAGAAGAAAAATGTACTAGATCCCCTTTAAAAGCTTATCTGGAAATGAAACAAAGCTTTTATGTGAATAAATATCTAGTGAACCTAAAGACGAAATGAAATTTTTTAGGTGACCTGAATAGAAGAAAAAGAGTAGATCAGTTAAAAATTGATTAAAAAAAAAGAAATAAAATAACCCTAAAATATCTTTCAAAACCCAGCTGAGTCCCTGACAAAGAGAACTGAATTAGTTAAAAGGAATAATCCGATAAAAAATACAATTATGGTACCCCAAGGTTATCTGTTTATCGGATTTCTATTGTACACTTTCCCTGTGTTCTTCTCCTTATACTTCACCAGATCCTTCCCAATATTTTAAGCAATTTCTCTGAGCTAATATGTGCCCTTCCTGTGTTTTTCTATGGCCCAATATTTCCTCATTTTTCTGTCATAGCTTTTTGACGCAGCAGCCTGCAGTTAGAGCAGAGAGAGCCGGAGAAGCTATTTCCTCCTTGGGAAACGCACAGGTTTCTCTCTCATTTTTAGAACTCTTTTTTTTTTTTTTTTTTTTTTAATGCAAAATTTCTATGATTTCAGGTCAGCGACTATGAGCCTCTGAATAGCAAATTCAACAGCCAGACCTGTAAAAATAATACGTTTAACAAGAAAATGTATATATCGTTAAGTGTATATAGCCTTAATAATATGTATTAATAAGAGTAATAATATATAATAATAATATGCATTATTAAGAATTGCAACGGGTATGTAGCTGCATGGCTGCTAATTCTTAGATGTTATCGCACTGTTTGCGTGCTGGTTTTATCCACGTTGGGAAACCAGTCAGGAGTTATAAGCAGGTTGTTGGTTCCAGCCCTTTCTGCCTGGTGGTTTGTACAGATGATGATGTGAACATACCCCGCCAGAGAATCAAATGTTTTGTTTTTCTTCTCCTTGGGGTGACCATTGTCTCCAGCTGGTTCTATACAGAATGAGTCATTAATTAAACCCGGATTCTTTGCAGGTGGCCTGTTGCAGGGCTGTGGTTTATTCTTGCTTGTTCTGCTCCCGCGAACAATATTTGGGGGATTTCAGGCTGACGTTATTTTTATGATTTCACATTTTCTTCACTCTTCCTTCTGCCACAAGTATTCCTCTAAGAGACAGAAAGTGAAAGGCTTGGTTAAGAAAAACACAGCCACCTCCAAAGTGCTAAAACTGCAATAAACCCATCATCTCTAACAACAGTGGAGCATGAAAAGATAAAAAACAGCCTGCCAAGAATGTAGTAACCACCCATTCACTTTTAAATGCTCTCCACACTTCAATGCACAGACCTAATTACTTTTCTGCATTCCCAAATCCACTTTGCAGTGCTGCAATCAGAAACCTGGCGTTAAAATATTTTAGACTCTAAGGATCAAGACTAATTATGGGCCTAAGCTGCACCTTTTGGTTTCCTTACGAATCAGACTGCTGCCCTCCCCCAGCCACTCCACCCCCTTCCCTTCTTTTGGGATGCTTTAAAGCACGCTCCACTAGAAGAAAGGCTGTCCAGTCTCAGTCGGGGGTGAAGTAAAGAGAGAATAAAACAAAAAGCAACTCAGTCCAATTCAGTAAGCTTCAATGAAGCTGGTATATTTAATGTGAGCCCAGGGTTAGCCTACAGAATTGTGGCAGAATGCAATATTCTCAACAAAAAAAGATGTGTTTAAAGTCGGGCAAGGCCCCATAAGGCTGTTGTTGGTGTTTAAGCAGTACACCGGGGTATTTAGCTCTGAGGGTTTCTAAACATTCCAGCTGAGAATAAAACCACAGCTTTACAGTAGCTTCTTAAAGGTTTGGGGGGCTGGGAATGTTCCCTCCCCCTTGCATTGAAAAGTCAATAAACAGTAGGAAAGATCATGTCATAACAAAGATGAAGCCACCTATTACAGGGTATAGTGATGGCTAATGGTGCTATCAGAAGGACTAATCCCATATATTAAATGCTGTAATTGTTATAATAATATCACGGTTATTAGAACACCCAAGCGTGGGGCATTTTTCATTTTGTGCAGCGTGAAACCGCTGCCGATCATCCACCCTTCCCCCTGGTGGGTGCTTGCTAAAATATGGAAATATTAGATAATGACGTCAACGATGCGGGTGGCAGCTGGCACCCCAAGAAGATTTTCTGATACACGTATCTTGCTTTTCATGGCATTTACCAAGCTGCTTTATGTCATTTTGTCTGGAGCAACACTCCTAAAAAAGTTTCATTCACGCTAAACAATTATCTGCAAAAGTTGGTGCTGGCATTTTACCTCTGTGATGTACTTTTAGTTCCACTTATTTAATAATAGTACTAATAGTAATAATAAAAAAATCAACATACTTGTTGCTTATTGCCATACAGGCTGGTGAGCCACCTTCAAGGACCTTAATGAGAAAAAAACCCAAAGAAAATATTAGTTCTTTGACATCTCATTCTCTTCCCTTTACACACATCACGATAAGCTCAGATTATTAGGAATCCAATCGTTACGGACACATAAATGTTTTAAACCCCAGTTCAGTTTAGGATAGTCAAAATTAAATAGTCATCTGCAGCTGCTGTTATAAGGGGAAGGGTTAAAACAACAAGGCGGTCTGCGGGGCGATAGTTCACATGAAGGTTTAAGAAAAATAATAAGGGAATTAGCAGAGAGCATGCACATTGGCTTGCAACTACCAATTAACCCTCCTTGTTAGATAGGTAATTTATTCCACTCAGCAGCATCAAATATCAGACAAAAAGGTGGCCAAAACAGTAATTATCTTCATGGAATTCAAAGGCTTGAAAGCCATAATTCCTAAGAAATAAAAACAGAGTTCTTTTCATAGTGTATGCTTCATCTAAAGACTGTAATAAGAGCCAGGCCCTAGCTGTGACCCTTTACACTTCAAGGTGAAAAAGTAGGTTAAAGAAAGTAATGGCAATAATCACGGGGCTTTTCTACATAAAACAGTCTCTGAGTGGAGGTCAAAGATCAAACACTCGGGGCACTACCTGCGTCACACAAAGATCTCTTCCACAATAGAAATGAAGAGCAAGACTGGCAGGAAAGAGCAAT
This sequence comes from Astur gentilis, assembly GCF_929443795.1. Classification (NCBI taxonomy): domain Eukaryota; kingdom Metazoa; phylum Chordata; class Aves; order Accipitriformes; family Accipitridae; genus Astur; species Astur gentilis. The sequence goes on from NC_064919.1 coordinate 3,289,396, forward strand.
AAGACTAATCAATTCTGAAATTATTAGGAAAAAAAAAAGAGACAAAAAAAGGGAGGATTTTTAAAAGTCTGGATGAGATTAAAAAGAAGTGTTCCCATTCTCTCCTTAATTTTTTGAAAGAATAAGTCTGAGGATTTCCCGCACTTCACAGAGAGCTTCTATCAGGAATGAATGTTAAATATTTCCATTTCATCTTCATCCCCACCTACCAGCTACATTCTTTTGCACCATCTGAAACAGGCTTTACATTCTTTTTTGTACCAGTTTGGACACTTTCTCAGAGAACTGAAGATGTTTATCTGTCAGGATTATATTCTAATTTTTTGTTGTTTTTAAGCCTTTGGATGATTTTTACACCATAGCAAGTAAGGTACCCATTCTGAGGTGTGAGTTACAGGGACAGATTTCACATTAAGTATCATCAAGTGGAATGTACTTCTACCCCCCATCACTCCGGCTGTTTGAGAGTTCAAAGGTAGATCCCCACAATGGCATGTAAGAGCTCCCTGGACTTGCTGTATGCCCTGAGGGGGCATTTTGTCAAGGATTTCATAATAAAGATATTCCTTATTTTTCACTTGAGAAGGTTAAGGCATGCATCATCCAGTCGCCCAATTTAAATTATTCTTTATTTTACAACCAGCTTTAAGTCTTGTAGGCTATATTTTAACATGTAAATACCACCCCATTGACTTTACCAGGCTTTCTTCCTTTCTTAAGGCTGGGCAGACTTCAAGGTTTGCTGGAATAAGAGCAAACTGCTCAGCAGTGAGCAGGATTCAGTGCCAGCAGAGTGGAGGGAACTGCAAGGCATGCACACAGAAAGAGGTTACTTGCTCAGCTCATTTTTTTGCCTTTGGTCTTCTCTGAGTTTCAGTTGTCTAGGTATCTACTCATTCCCTCTGAGAAATCTTTTCTTACAATCAAGGCAGAACAGGGAGAAGTTTATCTGCTCTACGGACAGGTTGGTGGACCCCCCCACCACACTGAAATTTTGCTGTGAGATGTAAGACTGATGTGTAAAGAAATCCAAAATAGGGTGCTCAGGCACAGAGAACCAGCCATCAGTTCTTGCTAAAAATGTTACTGCAAACACCACCTTTAAGACATACAATGGTATACAAACAACATGTAGCATTTATTGACCAGCCTTTTATTAACTGACAACTGACTAAGCTGTCTTCGTGACTTCTGAATGGATAGCAGAACAGAAAATAAAAAAAGTAAAAATTAATCATTATGTTACTGGCATCACAGCGTGGAGCTATTTTATGGGAAACTTTAAAAGACACATACCATATAACTAATGCTTCCTATTCTCTGGCTAGAATGCAACAAAATAATAGGTGTATACCATATGATTCCCGTTTGTTTTGCAGATGGTAGTAATGACAAAAGACTTCTCATTCTTTGCTGCTACTATGGAGTAGTCAAAAACTCCTTGGATGTCTGAACATTTTATATCACATAATCTAATAATTCACTATAGCATCAGGTCACAGAAGGCTGATTCATCTATCTGACACATTCAGCTATCTATTAGATATATGCTAACCCTTATGCCCATACTGTACAGAGCACATTCTGTAAAAAGTGAAGGAAAATATGACTTGACTTTATTTTTTCTAACGGGTCAGAGAGGTCGCAGGGGTGAAAGACAGAAACATAGGTGCATTGTTCATCTAATATTTATTATGTTGAGTGCATACAGATTCTGCAAACATTTTCTGTTTGCTGAACTGCCTCCCCCAGATTTTAAGATAGGCCAAGAGGATCTGAGACACGAAAATGCATTCATTTATTCTGCAGTATTACTTCTTGGAGACTTGCTGTCTGAATTTTCTTCACATACAGGTCTTAAAGCATCCTCTAATGTATGTCACCACAGATATATCCCTAATTATTAAATTGCCTTTAATGTGTTTAAGTCAAATATTTGCATTCATTGTCAGATATCAGAATTCACTTCCTTGTGATGTAGTTTCAATTAGCAATTATTGTCCGATGACTCCTTAGAAAAAAAAAGAGGCCTTAATAGCCACAGCGCTAGAAGGTATAATGATGGCTACATTGGCCTATTGTTTGAGATCTTGGCCAACTAGCAGAAGGTCACTGAGCCTCATACCATTGATGTGATCTGACTGAGCATGAAGTTAAAATTATAGGCTCACAATGAGCTGTGATGTTTTGGGTTGCAATGTTTGCAATTAACCACAATGTGACCTTCATGTTTCATCCCTTAAAAGCGGAGTTACATTATTGATTATTATTCCTGGCATTGCTGTAGTTTATTAGTTTTGTCAGATTTATTTTATATTCAGTTATTTGCCACATGAGGATTATGTGGCAAGTCATGGAGTATGTGCCACACATTTTATATTACAGCAGATGTTCCTAAAATAGATGTAAGCATCTCTGCAAAAAGCAGCCCCTCTGTGCCAAATTCCAGCTTGTGCTAATGTGGGAACCCAGTAGGATGAGAGAAAGAGTATAAAGAACCTTTATCCATTGCTGCTGGAATGACAGTTTCTGAATTTTGAAAATGCACTGCAGATTGCAGTGAGTTGCAAAGAGGACAGGGATGGCCGAGGCCAAATCTTGGGTTTGCCCCTCTCTCTGCTGTGCTATACTCCAGGGCACAATTGGTGCCACTTATTAATGCAATGCAATCTCTTCCTCACTGTAACACAGGGATATTTTTTCAAAATTCAACCAATACATTGTAGAAAGAATTTTTGTCTAGTATATATAAACTTCAACAAGTGGCCAGATTTTTTTTCCCTGAACAGATTCATTTGGGTTATGGTAAAAGTAGCTAACTCTGTGACCTCACATCTTCTCCTACCATATTTTATCCCATTGTTCCCACAGCAGCCTGCAGGGTCATACAAATCTTTCAAAATTATCTATTATTCTCCTTGAAGATGTCACCAAAGCATCTGTTGTCACCACATACCAAATTTTTTCTCTAAACGTTAATGAGGATTTTAGGTAAGTTTGTTCCTAAGAAAGAATCTTGAGAAACTGCAGTCACAACTTCCCTCCAAAACAATAATTCTGTTTAAACTGTTTTAGTCTTTGAATTCAACAGAGAGCAGTGTTTCTTACACCAGCACCAGCCCCTCCAGCTTCACCAATGATTTTTACATGTCACACTATCACGTACTTCGTTGAAGCCTAGTTAGCTGTGATTTATCTCATTTCTTTTGTCCAAGAGAGTCAGTTATCTTTTCCAAAATATCTGCCAGTTTGCCTGGCATGATCTTCCTTTGGTTACTCAAATTGCACTTAAGCCTGTCTTTCATGTGATAACTGATGAATCAGATGACTGGCTTCTAAAATTTGTTCTGATGTTGATATCAAAATAAAAATAGGTTCTTATAAGGCTACTTGATGAAGCAGGACTGTAGGGCTGAGCGGGGATAACCTAGGCTGCTAGTAGGACTAGTGGAAGTGGCAAGACTAGTAGAACTGGTAGGACTAGTAGGCTTTGCTATGCTCACTTCTGACTGCTGAGGTGGAAAAACTAGTTTGAACTTCCAGGGAAGTTTTAGAGATAAAGTCAAGCTCATGTCCCTTAGTCTGTAGATAGAGGCATAATTTGTTTGTCCCCCATGTACTGTAAGTGTGAGCAGAAACAAACTTTTCTAATACTACATTCAGCTATACTCCCCTGTTTTTCAAATTCTGTTACTCTAGAATGTACCACGTCGCTGGCAAGTTTTCAACATCTTCTGGGAAATGCTGCCATTTCCCTCAATGATGTGAAAGTACTGTCCAATAGGATGTGTTGCTATTTTTAGGAGAAGCAGCCACAGAACAGTTCAGAAATTCAGACCAGCCTTGTAATTTCCAGGCCCTGGCTACAGAAATCCCAAAGCAAGCTGTCACTAACTCAAGGTGAAGTACAGGACAGTCAGACAACTATGCATGGTAGACAAACAGCAGGCCAAACCTCCCACCCACCATCCACGTTTAAACTTGTATAAGAATAAGAGCTTATGTTGGAGCATTTTTGATTTCACAGAGGTCCAGTCAGGCATAGCAGGCTGCAAAGGGAATGCAATTTGACTGTAAAATATGAGGGAAGAGAGGGAAAGAGAGCAAGATACTATACTGGCTAAGTGTGGGACAAGTTATTTTACTGAGACCTGGGGAGTGGGTCAGAAACAGTTTTGTGTAATCAGTGACTTCAGTAGAGCATTTGTGGATTTTAACAATTTTTAAATAGGCAAATTAGAGCTGGAGAAAGAATGACAGCCTGTGTATACATGTATATGCACAGTAGACTCTCCCTGACAGCTGACGATAAACATTCTTCAAAAAGAAAGTATTCCCACCAGAGATCTCCCAAGTTTCACTTGCAACATTACTAATCTCAGCAACTGAGGAAGATATCTTCAGGGTGGAAATTCTGCCAATGAGGCTTGCGAGGTAATGAGGTAATAGGCCATGTGTTTTGTGACAAATCAGCTCAGGTTGGAAGGTAGTGATGATATGACCCTATTTGGCAGCCGGGGAAGGCAGGGAGATTAGATTCTACCTGCTGTCACTTAAGCTTGTGCATCACTTTGCTTGTGTTTGCCAGCATATCCACAAGCCTACGTCAATAAAAAGATGAATATGTGTTTTCTAAACTGGATTGTAGCAATTTATAATGAGTTTATTAAGGATTTAGTCCAAGTTCTTCAGTTATTGCTAAAGATTACACTGCCTTTCATTATTGACTGCTAAATTATTCCTGTTCAAGTGCACTTCCCAAATCCTTCTCTGGCTCGTGATAGATTTATTTTGCCTTTGCAGTGACAAGTTCCAGGTGGATGCTCCAGGTACATGTTCATATCACGCTGCCATTTTATTTTCCTGCCTCTCATTCCTGGCTCCCACTTCACACCTGTGTTTAGTCTGTAGGCATGTGAATAAACAGCCTTCCAAGCACGAATGTACTTCTGTAGCTCTTTTCTAGTGGGGTTTGGCCTTCTCAGGTTGATGACAGCCTCTTCAGTGCCAGTGCTGTGGATGCACAGCTTGGGTATTGCTACCCACAAACAACCCCCCTTGCAAATGTCTTTCCAGTGCAACCTCTGTGAGAGGAAACTTTCAAACTGCATTCAGACAAATAATGAAATTCACCTTCTTTATATCAGTTGGACACTTTTGTATATTGGATTCAATACCAGTTGCAGTTGCTCAGCAGCTCTGAAAAAGCAGGTAAATTATGGAGCATTGACTTATTTGAATTATAAAAGCTCCAAGAGATGCTCATAGATAGTTTGTGGAGCCAGCTGTAAAATAACTGTTATAATGAAATCTTAAATACAATGGGCTATTGTGTTCAACACAACAAAGGCAGAAGATTAAAAAAAGCCTCCTCTGGTATGCAATGCTCCATAAAAGTTACTACATCTGGACCCTGGTGGGTATTGACTTTGAGAGCTGAGGACTACTTTCTGTATAGTGCCATTACTTGTAATTCTGCGCCACTTAAATTGTTTTCAGAATCTGCATTGTCGAACTGTTCTAGTGATTTTCTGGAAGGAAAAATAAAACTCTTCCCAAGCTCATGCCACCACTTTAACTCCCCTTGGAGTACCATGGAGCCAGGTCTTTCCAGAGATGGTTAGGAAACAGCAATATTTCCTGAAGCAGGTCTGCCAGTCTAGACAGAACCCCCCCCCCCCCCCCCCCCCACATCCCACACTGTTTTCTAATTTCAAAACACATGGAGTCCTTTATTTTGCTGCCTACGCTGACAGCCATGTCAGGCTGCAGCACCAAGCAGCCTCACAGAAATACAGGAATCCCGTCCTATCGTTAGGATGCCCAAAGTCAGCCACTGCCCTGCGAGGAACCGCTCTTATATGGTTTCCGCGAGCTCTGAAAGCTGCTGTCCTAAAAGACCCCTGCCAAAACCTAACTCCTCCTTTGCTGACGCTGGGGTGCTCAAGGGTCACTGGCTGCAAAGAATATTTCTGGGTCATCTTTGCTGATCTGGTGCGCTCCAAAGGGTTTCCAATCACAGCTGGGCAGGCTGAGGATGCCCCTTGTCTCCACTGACATGGGGTGGAAGCAGCAGCAGCAAATCCATACCCTCAGAGAGAGCCTTTTCCCAGCCACAGTCAATCATGGGAGATGTGCCGAGCTTCTGGAATGCTGCTGAAAGACCTGGGCGTTTGCTCAGCCTTGTTTGGAAACGGTGGAGGAGTTCTGTGGTCTGCACCAATTTTTCTTTTTTAAATTGTTTTGGTAGTTTTCCTGATTAATTACTCATGTCTGATAGTGGGTGGACAAAGTAGCAGGGGCTCTGAGTGCTGGCCTCTAATTGCATTCAGTTTTTGTCTCATGGTTGGTAAAGGAAAGGATGGCATAAGAGGGACACCCTTGTTTTGACCTGATGAGTTCCAGCGTAGGAGGTCAGCCATGTCAGTGGAGACCTCAGCAGCCTCTTCGTTTGCAGGGAATTTTTCAGCTGGTTTGCAAGAAGGGGAAAATTCACACCTGTTGATTCATATTCTCATGTTCGGGTTTTCAAAATAAACCCACTTACCTGCACGCAGGGGCCATCTGCAGAATGAGGACCCACCTCATACATTTCATGTGTAACCTTGAGGGCTTCCAGTTAGGTAATTCTCATGCTGGGATGAGCTAATCTAACACAAGATGCTACACCTGCTTCATTCTGCTAACAAATAGGCCTCTGCCTGCTGAAGACTGCCTGACCTGACTTATTATACCTTCCCCATCAGCAGAAAGACTCATATCATCACTGGGCCAAAGGTGAATTGCCTGGAGACAAAGTTGGAATGAATTTTTTGCAGTCCCATTTCGCCAGGCATTCAAACCACTTCATCCTGAGGAGTGAAGACCTTTAACTCTGTCACATTTTTATATGCTTATAAGGACAGAGCAAGTTCTCCCCGCAAATCTGCTCCAGTGAATGTATCAAAACAGGTAAGCCGGAGGAGATTGTTTTTGTCTCTCCTACCTTTTGTTCAACAACACTATCATCCAGAAGAAGAAGAGGTATGGAAGTCCACAGTGGTCCCCATCGTCTATTAGCATCTCCGGGGTTAAACGCACATAGTGGATGCTAATGCTGTAAAACATGCTCAAGCACGCAGATATTCAAATTCACATACAGCAATAGGTTATGCAGGGAGAGTGAGGAGGGGAAGTAAGGAGTTATGTCTGTATTTGGCTTCTGGTCCAGAAAAACGTCGAGATGTTTCCAGCCGATGCCAGTTTTCTATTTGAAATGTTGCTCTGTATTTATAGTTTTCTTAATCCCTAAAGCAAAAGAGGCTAATATTCATTTAAAACCCAATAACAATTAAAATCCCCAATAACAATTAAAACCTACAATGAACAACTGCTCTAGCTTTGTTTATTGCACGCATAAATAATCATACTTCAATGAACATGTTAGTATCTATGATCTCTTCCTAGATTAAGGTTGCCTCGAGACTGCTTGCTTTGGCTACTGTAAATGTGACATGAATTACACTCAGGAAAATGTGTCTTACATGCTGGGTTTGAAGTAAATTATTTTCTTCTAATATACCTACACAACTGTCACAAGGAATTACACTGCAGATTTAGTGATGTTAAGTGTCAATTGTAATTTGGTGACAGCCATTTTATTGGCTATGCATATTGCTCTGCGAGGACCTGCTTCTCAGTATGGAGGCCACCGTATCATTAAAAACCAGTGATCCTTCACTGATGACATAATTTGACTGGCAGAGAGAGGAGCAGTGAGGGGCTTGCTTCCACCTGCATGGAATCTGCTGTGTGTCAGAGATGAATTTGCCTTCAAATTAGAAACAGCACAGCAGACTGGTGGCTGTGATTTTGCTTGATTTCTTTTAAGGAGTTTCACTGGAATGGTTACTGAGCAGCTGATAGGAGTCTGCTTTAATATGTCAAACATATATATTATGCAGCCTGTAAACATTTCAAATATTTTTAGCCACAGTATACAGTGAGTTATCAGTGAAATACTTTCAGTTGAATTGAGCCACATGCTTCCTTCCCCCGCTTCTGAACACTCATCCATACATGCATCCATCCATCCATCCATCCATCCATCCATCCTTTTGTCCACAAGTTTGCCTCTGCAATAGGCTCAGGGTATTAAATTTATGTGTTAAAAAAGGAAAAAAAAAATGTGTTAACATAAAACCAGTGTTTCAACAGATAAAATAAATCATACAAGCTGTGTAAAAATTTAGAGTAAGAGCAGAACCATAATCATACATTCTGAAAATTTTATAAACTGACAATTCAAGTTATGTGTTTTATGCTAATACACATAGTGGTAGATTCTAACAAACTGTGATTCACACATAAAGAGTAGAAAAGTTGAAGGTATTATATATGTAATATCTATTTTTCACATGTACATCTTTATATATACATTATGTACTTATTCTGAGAAAGAGGAAATAGATTCCGAGACTTTCTTAGCAAATTTAAATCAATATAGCTGCCTTTCCATTTTCAGTATTTAAATTAAATTTTTTGCTGCAAGGCACTGCAAGGAACAAAGCAAAGTACCTTAAAAGAAAGTGTTTCCCTAGTAATTTCACCTCATTTCACACCTATTTGGCAGCTTTTCTTAGCCAATTGGTTTCATTGAAAATGCTGACAATGTTCACCCATTAGAATTGTCCGTATGGTAAGGTGTGCTTTCCTCTTAGATTCACTTTATTAACTTTAAATGTAGAAAATAACTTTTTTTTTTCCTTAAGACTACCAACATTCCTCAATATATACTTTTGTCTATCTCCCATTTTTTCATACTGCTTGTTCTACTTTTTTTGAAAAATCTTTACTGAACAATAAACAGCATAAATTATTCAGCCAATTTCAGTCCAGTGGCATAAATCATACTCTAGCAGACATGCTACTTATGACAAATGCTTTGTCTAAGAGAAACATACCACTGAAGGTTTAATCAGAAGCTCTAAACATTTCAGACTTGCTCAATTTTATTCTTGGCAAGAAGGACTGTTTTTTTGCTATATCTTCCAAAGCTTTGGGGGAATGTTCATTTTTCCCATGAGAATACTGAGGCCATTTTTACCCACTCCAGGAAAGGGGAGGGTGTTAATAAAAGAACACTTTCCTCCAGACAAATTCAAATGGGATTGGCAAAACTTCTTGCTCTTGAAAGCTTGTTTCCGAGGCAGCCTTGGATGTTTTAAGTGCTTTCTATATGGTGAAGTATCAGGACTTGCATACTGTCCCTTTCTAAACCATAAACAGCATGTATGAAAACATAACCTTTTATGGGATAAAAGTTTTCTTAAGATTTTATTAGAAACATTGGAAAAAAAAAAAAAAAGAAGACCCCGCCCCCAAACTAACATCCTCCTGTTTTGCTGTGCTGTTTAAAGAAGTCCATTAGATGCTTGGGCACAATTACACTTTGTCTAATTTCAAATCATGGTTTTATACAGCTGGAGGTGTTGAATAACTGTTTTGTCCAGAACCAGCTCCTGGGTTTAAATATTGAATGGAAATTTCCATTGGTTCTGAGGAATTTTTATCTTTGTTGCTAGCTATTCTGAAAATTATTTTTAAAGAATATCTACTTCACTGTTAGATTGTCTTTTTTATGTCACTGCTGTAGAAGCCTGGAGCCTTATGGAATAACCAGTCCATACCCTGCCACATTGCCCAAATTAGTATCTGTATTCTAATAGGAGATCTTGCATTGGGTCCATTCAGGGGTTTTATTCTGCAGCTCCAGTCAATACAGTTCTGTTCTATTGACTGCAGTACTTTTGTTTCAGCATATTCTGCAATGTCAACTGAGGTCCTGGAATAAGGCTCTGCTTCCTGGTTGGCTACCTCTTGCATAGCCAAGAAAAACACCGTTGAGTAAAATTTATATAAAACAGCAACCTGAAAAAAAGCTGGGATGACAGAATGGTGGGAAGAGAATTACAGATAAACTGTCATCAGCACAGTGCAGAGCTTGTGCATAGTTGTGCGAGTGCAACACAAATTATGAATAGTTTTCACCTAAAGAGCAGAACATTTAAAATGTATAGGCTTAGGATCTAGGTGACCTTTACCCAGCAGATTAAAACAATCTGAAAAGTAACCGTATATAGAGGCAAAATAGCTAACATGTCCTTTTAAAGAAAAGTTGTTTTTGTTATTTTTAAGTTCTGGCTGATATGAAGACAGCTGAAGAGAGAAGGACCAGATGCAGAATGCCTATGCCAGTTTTTATTATTTTAGGTCATACTAGTCAGCACCAAATAAAAGGGACCATAAGTATTGACATCCTAAATCAAAGCTGTGGTCCGCTGAGTCATATAGATGTCTTAGCGTAAGGAAAAGATGCAGCACTAGGCACAATGAGTGAATCTGTTACCTATTAGTGTTTCTTCATGCTTCCTGAGAGCAGGTGATTTTCATAAACCTTTGAGTTTGAGATGGTATATTCCTTTGACAAACATCTTTGGATTATGTATTTTTGGATTGTTAGAAGTCTTGTTTGTATGTACCCAGGCGGTCCCATGTGTGTCTTGTGAGATGTTTGGTCTCAGAGGTGTCATGTGTTGAAGCTCCACAGCACCATCACAGGCTGAGCAAATGCTTCCCTTTATTAGTTCACCTTAGCAATACTGCAAAAAGAAATCCAAAAGTAGCACAAAGCTCCCATTACAAACCTACTGTTAGACACAAAATCTCTGCCTAAATGACTCTTATTTCATTTAAAAAAAACCCAAACCAACAAACAAAAAGCAAATATGAAATCTAGGGGAAAGAGAGGGAGATTCTCTGACACATTTTACTTCTTGCCGAATGCAGCGGCAGGGTTAGAGCACACTCCTCTAACGTTAAAGGAGTGTAAAGAGCGTAAGGAAAGCAGAGTGACATTCCCTCTCGCTTACTTAGTCGCTCACGCCAAGCCTTCCAGTCCATGACTTCATTTTGTCAATGTGACCTGTTTTGACCAGACCTTTATTCTTTCCTCATCCTGTGAAAATCTCTACTAGAGCAAAGTGCTGCATGAAGGTTTAAACGTAGAAGCAGCTGAGCAAAGAGACAGAAGCCTGGATCCTGTTGTCCCTGCTCTGCAAAACACCCCTTGCACAAACTGATGTTTGAATTCTACAAGTGTGAGCAATAACACACATCGCCAGCCAAGTACTGCTCATTCATTTAAATGCAATTTTCCCTCATCTAAAGGGCTAGCATAGGGAGAGAAACACAAAGATTTGTAACCTGAACATTTTGGAAATTTTTTTCCCTTTGGACCAGATTGGAAGACAGGGAGCCATTTGTCCTTCTTACAGCGCTGTAACTCAGTCTCAAGTGTAAAGGATTAGGAACAGGACTTTTATTTAAATGTTAGCAATGGATATAAGAATAACTTAACAGATTGTTTTTGATTGGTCCCATACATAAAAATAAAAAGGGCTGTGTCCTATGTGTAAAATAGGAGTCAAAGATTTTGGATATGGCCTTCAGACTTTCAATAATGCATTTTAATTAATGGTGATTTCAGAGATCATGGTGGTCAGAGTTAAAAAATGACAGGTGTAAAGAAGCCACAAATTATGTGAAAGGGGTCAATCCCAGTTTATTTAGTATATTATGTGTAGACTTCTACTGATAAATAACGACCGGTAAATGTGAGGTGTTTGAAGTGAAGAGGGCACCACCCGAATTAGAGTGAAAGCTTAATGAATTGACATTTTCTTTACTATTTTTGTACGTTTTCCTGTTTGTTCATTTAAAGATATTGGAAATCTTTTCCAAGTAGATGAGTTCCCGAATGTCTAACAACTGTTAACATGAGGAAGGGCCAGAACATAGAAAGACATGTGTATTAAACTACAGGATTAAAGCAAGGTCACACCTTTTGCCTGAAAAAGCTTTAAAAAAATCCACCCCAAAACCATGCTACTACAAACCATCATGAAATCCACATCAACCTATTCTGTGTAACAAAAGCATCACTTCACAGTCTGAGATTCTTTGTAGCTTTCTGTTGAAACCTGAAATTGAACCCAGAAAATCAACTGCTAGGGCATGCCAGTTTGAGAAGAGCCAGAAGACCACAAGGATGCATTCATTGCACTTTCACAAACTTGTTCAGGATAAAGACTTTCTTCTGATTGTGGAATCATGACTTCAGGTAAGAAAATAGATTTTTTTTTTTTTTTTTTTTTTTTTTTTTTTTTTTTTCCAGGGTCTTGCCTATGAAGTGAGAAACCTGGGACCTGCTTAGAGCAATGCAATCTGTGAAAAAAATATTTGAATATTTTTCTGCAATAGCCCATTTTCTGGCATGACCAAATCTTAAATTTTTCCTAGGTAGCCTTCTGTTTTATTATTTTCTGTATTGTAAGTGATGACAAAGGTCACTGCCGTCACTAGAAAGGTGCTTTTGTGTACTAATACCAATTTTGTTCTTGCTTCCCCTTCCGTTTACATGTTAGTAGGCACAATCCATGACAGTGTCTTCACGGCAAGCAAATCAGTTCTCGTTTCCTTGCAAATCCCACATTTGCCTCATTTTTCAGTGTTTTCTCAATTACAGCACCTCTCATCCCAGTAGATCCTAAAGCACTTGCCAGCTTAACACCCCCTGATGTACAAATGACTGCATTTCTCATAATAGTAGCATGGGGTTTTAACTCACTTGCATAACAACCTTGACAAGGCAACTTTGTTCTTTAGCTAATGTCTTTAATTGGGTACACACTGGTTGTTAGGGTAGGATTAATTGTGAGCATCTGGGCATTTATTTATTTACTGTTTTTTTTTCCTAACAGAGAGAGTACTGAAGCCTGCGCTATGAGAAAATTCACATAAAGACTTGGCACGTACCTTGAATTTATAAAGGCCTAAGAACCCTTAAAGGGGGATTACTTTTCAACAGTGTCTCTTTAAATTTGTGCAAGTTGTGTACATCAGAAAACAGTAGGTTTGTATGATAACTGGACAAAAAAGAATGTGAACCTTCATTCAACTCCATGTGCTTGTGAAAAGAAGGGGAAGAAAAAGAAAAAATGTACTATAACAGTTAATGCTAGTTTTATGAAAGGGAAGGACAACCTCCTGAAACTGATACTGTTACAGCTATGCCTGAAATTAGCCTTTTCAGTGTGGAGGACTGCTGTCTCTTAAAGCTTGTATACTCCCCCAAGTGCCATAGGCTAGGTCTGTAGGACAGAAGTTCTACACCAGCAAAAGGTGCCCAGCAAAAGACCCCAGTCTCTGAGCTGTGATCAGCAAATGAGACATACATATACCCCGTCCAGTTATATTTTTTATTTGTATTCATTGTAGAGTCCTGTTAATGGACTGGAGTCACCCAGGAAGAATCAGTGAACTACAAACACACTGGTATCAGTAATACTGTTGGGTGTGAAGAAGTGACCAAAGATAGGAAGTATGAGGGAGTTTTTGGTAAGATTGGTGATCAGGACAACTCATAATCATTGATTGGCAATGTAGAGAGAGGTAAGGAAAGAGCTGTGAGACAAGGAGGACATCTGTGTTGCCTTTTGAACATTGACAGTGATAATTTAAGCACATTCCTTTTGCAAAGCAGGTAGAGTGGTTGGAGATTCCCAGCCTACATGTTAGTAGTCCTTTGCTGGAAGATGGCATTCCTTCGAGTACAGAGATGTGTGAATGCTCTTCATTTGCTTCAGTATGGAGGCAGTGGTGTCAGCTCAAACTCCTCAAAAGGTGAGTTAACTTGGGGTCTGCTGTAGTGGATAAGGAATAGTTCATGTATCCTAAACTTTTGACTGACATATAGAAGGAACTACTTCTAGTTCCCAGCCAGTGACAACCACCTAAGTGGAGTGACACCTCTAGCTACGCAAACATCTGTCCATGCCTTGACGCTCATCACACGTAAACCATGAAACATTTCACTCCACGTGCCCTATAGAAATAATCTTAACTACAGTGCAAGTGTTTTGCAAAGATGTTGATTGTTTTGAAGTTCTTTGAAAATGTAAAGTGCTTTAAGTATGCTTAGAAGGTGTTCCAGCTATGGGTAATAACTACTTATAACAAAATAACAACACTTTCCTAAAATGTACCAAAACATTCATATACGCTTGTAAACTTGTTCATATGAGGCACATCATCTGGACCAGAGCAGAAGATCCTGCGTCAGGAATATGGCCTGTAAAAGATGGCAGAAGTCCTGGGATGGAAAACCCTCCAGAACAATGCTGTAGTTCTTTCAGTAAAACCCTTCCTTGGCTTCCATCTCCAGAGAGGAAGGGTCAGTAAGGGCATGGCTTTGTGGGGCAAGCTTCAGAAACCCTTACCGATAGGCTAGAAATCCTACCAAATGTTTCAGAAGCAAAACTAATTTCTTTCAAGAATTAGCTTGTTATTGAACACATCAATGAAGCAAGGCTGATGTGACTCTCAGGCGCATTTGTTCGCTGATTTTAGATTGTATCCCGGTGCCAAAGAATGGACCGACATAAAGGTTGGAAACTCAGAAAGGAATTATTTCTATCAGCATGCCATAAACCTACATACCTTGGTCTGAAACAATGGACAGAATTTCCCTTTTCTTGCATATGCTATCTCTTGTTATAACCTGGTGTATCCCACCTTGTTCCCTTCCTAGAAGTCAACATTCAACTGTTAAAGAAAATTAATGCCTCCCTTTAAAATCCATTGTCCAAAAAGACTATTTCAACAGCTATATGCTTGTAAGTACATTTATTAAAGAAATTAAAATTGCTTGGGATTAACAGAACAAAATACTTAAGCTTTCAGGAGAACTAGGCTGGCATTTTTTATATTTTCCTAAACAAAGGATTTATTGTCTTTTATAAAATGTGAGGTTATTTCTCTAAAGGTGGTTTGGCATATGATCCCTGTATTTTAATACTCATTCACTTTGCATCTGGTGTGATATGCTCTTTTCTGATGAAACTTGGAAGTTTTCGTTTGAAAAATGATGTGTCTTATAGATAGCATGGACTAAGCAATTTTAGCTATGGCAGAGCAATAAAAAACATTCTTACCATGGATTCATTGAAGGTGCAAGGACAAATATTAACCTTGGTAGGTCTATTATAGCACTTATTTAAAAAAGAAGAAAGGAAGGAAAGGCATTCATATTTAAATTGTCTCTATGTCTTCATATGAGGAAGCAAATTTATAAACCTGAATGAATAAAGGTTTAGGAGTAGGATGCTGTTAATGTGTTTACAAATATTTTAAAAACAAAATATGAAACTGAATAACAGTTTGCACAAATTCCAGAACTGGACTTCTTTCTTATTTTTAGTAATGAAAATACATTTATTGTATATGCATATTTAGGTGTAGATTTAGTTTGTTTTGCTGATTTGCTAATGATTCAGAAATTAACAATTAATAATGCTGATTCTAAATAAATAATGAATATAAAAGACATGCTTTTGTATGTACAGTGGGAACATAATTAATTGACTACATCAAATGTAATACTGAAAATCTTTACCTGTCTATAGAAATGACATAAAGGCAAATCCTGTTCATTCTAAGCAAACAAGAAACCTATTGAAACTGATGGCACTGTTCCCAGGAGTAATGCAAAAAGGATTTGGCCTGTGCACATCATTTAGGAACAAGCCGAATCCTGCCTATGCGGGCGCAAGAGGTAAGTGCGTGCACTGGAATATAGACACACAGTCTATACTTCACATCTCTTCTGTGCAGTGTTGAAATTATTATTTACTATTTAGTTTTTATTCTTTGCGGGGGAAAGAATTTAATGAATGTTTTTACTTTGAGCTAGGGAACCTGACCATCCCGTCTGCAAAAGGAAGCTGCAAAGTTCACGCAGGCAGGGCCCAGGGGATTGGAATTTCTCAAGTGATAAAAAACTATGGGCCATGGTTTCAGATTTGTTTTCGCCAGTCCGGACTCCTAGTTGATCCCACTTTTAGAACTGATGTGCAATATTTAGAGCCTGGCACAGAGCCAGCGATATCATTAAATCCTCTCTGCTAGCTCTAGCAGAGAGCAGTTCCAGGCGAGGAGCTGTCTTCACATCAGCACAACTTCTTAAATACCCACAAGATGGAAAAAGGAAAAGTAAATGAATTATTCAGGAGTAAGTTTGGTAATCAAAGACTGAGAGGTTTTATTAAAACAAGAACAAAGCTCTTGCCATCAATTAAAGCACTTCCGTCTTTATGTAAATGCTTAACAAAAGAAACGAAGCTGTTTCTAGTCCTTCCTGCAGTGCATGGGGGATTTCGTGATGAGTATGCCCAGCCTTCAGCCCTGAGCGTTGCTTTCTGTGGGTGGACACCCCTGCCCAAACAGGAGCCGTTCAGTCCCACCTACGGGATCACAACGTCCGACTTCAGTACTAGCTCATCACTTCAAACTCAAGTTTGGCGCTGGAACAACCACCCACCCCCAAAACTGGGTCCTGCTTCTCCCTTCATCTAGGGACAATGAAGAGAAACAAACATCGTTCTCAAAAGAAAAGCAGAACTATTTATCATTAAGACACTAATTCTGATATCTTCTCTTGCTCAGCGCTTATTTTCTTAGTGTGAATTAAGACCATTACATTAAATTGGATGTATTTTACATTTTTAGGGGAAAAATTGTAAGATATTGTTTATTTGCATGCATTTTCTATGCATATGTGCTTGAGAATATAAGAAATAATGGGCTTGTTTATCACTATACCTATGAACTTCACAGACCCCACTGAATTATTGGTTTCTGAAGGAAATAATATTATCAGGTCACCATAATGCTAAGCAGCATTACATTTTAGCAGATAATTTCAGAAAAGTGCTTACTTTTGGAAAAAAAAACCCAAAACCTGAAAGAAAAAAAATCCTGGCAACTGTGCTGACTGAAAAAAAATATTTATATTTATATTAAACCCCTCAGCTAGTTTCTTAGACACATCACTGCTTAAAATGCAGTCACCTGACAAAAACAGTTCTAATTATTACCCCCTTGGGCTAACATTTTTCAGAGTGACTGGCTAAAATGCACTCCAGCTCATAATTTCTATCTCTGACAGTGGAAGACATAACCTAGTTTCCTCTAATGCAAAAGTCTCTAATCTAGAGGGCAAGACCCTGTTCCGTATAACACTGAAGGGAGAAAATGCAATTTGAGCACAAGGAAATTGCACACATAGTTTGATAGTTCTACCATTCCCATTTTTTTTCCCCAGGATTAAATGTCTTGTTTTATTTTATGCTAAATTATGACCTGGCTAGGACTTGTATATATTCTTCATCATATTCTGGAAATTTTATACTGTAAAAACAAAGGGATATAGAAATGCAGTCTAACTTTCTTATTCACATTTTAGCCATTAAAAATTCCAAATTTCCTTATAGGGGGTAAGGATATTTTTTTCTATCTTAATGAATAGTTTTTGCTTTGGCAAGTGGCACTTGCGAACAATAAGCTTCATTCACCTCTGGGTTAATCCAGTTGTGTATCAGCACAACGTGATTGATTTCATATTGGTGTAATGCAGTAGTGAATCAGGCTCCAAGGTTTGAAAACAGAGCACTACATTAACATCTACATTTGTATACTGAAACACTGGGGAACAGATTTTCAGATGGGCTTCATCCCAACATCGTTTCCTTGCAGCACATTTTTCACCACCAAATATAAAAAAAATTGTCCATAATTTTGCGCTCATGAACACCACAGGGAACAAAATTTAGAAAGTCTCTTGGATAGCGAACCCCCTGAATTATACATGCACCTGCCTGAATTATACATGCAATTGAGTAGTTAGATGCTTAACTACTAATATTTGCAATAGAGGGTATCTGCCAAAATCCAGGCCTCGATCTGCAAACTCAACTGCTAACAGCCACTCAGCTGACATGAGAAGCTTTACTGGGGTGCACAGAGGGGGCTGCCTCACTCCAATTAGCACCACCCAAATGGTACAGCCTTCCCTCCCCCTTGGCATCAGGGATGCTGCTGCATCTGCCCCTGGCTGAGCCTGACCAGAAGGATTCCTGGCAATGCTATGAGAAATGAATTGACTTTTTTTTTTTTTTTTTTTTGGTTCAGTTCACGTATGCAGTGGCTGAATAATAAATTGACCTCAATCTGATAAAGCCAAAAGTGCTGAAAGAGTTTCAAGGAAGTGAGTCAGGAATCCTGGAAGAGATGCTTTTTGCATTGGGGTTTTATTAACAATTTTTATTTCTCCCAGTTTAAGAACCACCCTTTTCCTTTGTAGCTTGACAGCTGCTGCTTAACACCTTTTTTTCCAGCTGGCAGGGCAGCTGAGTGATCATGTTTGTGGTTAGTACTGGTGCATTGCCTTTGTGAGCAGTGGGGGCACCAGTTCCCTCCTGAAAACACACGTCACCCTCACATCTCATACATCTTCCATCACTTTGAGGAGTACCTAGAAATACTGCTGGCAAAAGTACAGTGCAAAGAAAGGAGAATCAAGGCTATCTTCCCTTAAAACTCCCATTGCTGCAATGTTTATATTTAAAACTTTCTCCATAGACTTGTGCACCTACTCAAGTAGGAGAAGGAAGCTCATTACTCCACTTTCTTCTTTCAGTTGGACTCTATTTTTTTTTTTTTTAAATGGCAGTGCTTGGCAGAGTTTTCAGTGAATTACAGTACTTCGTGCTGGTGAGTCAGTGCTGGATGAATGGTCTCCTTTGCCTTCTTGTAAGGCTAGAGAATGAGTGAACGTGAGCCGTGCAAACCGGGGCCTGAGGCCATAATCACCAGAAAGTTTAAATCTATGAAAATCACTTGGGTTCAGACTCTGGGCAGAGAGCATTTTTTTTTTTTTTTTGTACACATTCGTGTCTCTGTATGCACATCTGTTTGCAGGATCTTGGCCCACACTTGCAGAGAAAATCCCAGTATTTTCTAGCATCCACCCTGCAGGCTGAAATTGCAAAGGGAACGATGCCTCTGGAGGGTGAGTTCGTTTGGCTGGCTAGGGCTTCATGGGTTGGGGTGCATGGTACAGGAGCTACTGCATGAGGCCATTAAAGGTAAGATACTTGGGGGGGGTGGGTGAATTCTTGCTTAAATGAGTTTACCCTTTGCAATCAGAAGAGACAGCAGAGATGTTGAGTATTGAAGAGTAAGCCTGGGTTTAGCTGAGCTGTGCAATCCCAGTAAAATGCCATCTCCCCAGATATTACACATTATTAGAAGGTTTCCTTGTATTTGTGTAGTTAGTGAGGCAAGCAGGGAGATATAAAGCAAACTATTTATTTGCTACTGTCAAGTAACACACTATTAACAATTAATCTCTAAATTACCTTGTTTTCTACTCTTTTTTTTTCTTTTTCCCCTGCCTGTGAGGACTTGAGCTCATAAAACTTCAGCAGAATCCTAAGGGATTTCCAAGAAAACTTCTGTTCTGAAACAAGCCTGTCAATATTAAACATATCTTACATTACTGCAGTCAGGCATATCAGCGATCCTTACCCCTGGTCATAGTGGACCACCTGCAAAGGTCAAAGAGTTGTGAATGTCACTCTGAACCATCAGTCCTCAGACATCCTGCTCAGACCTCTGCTTGTCAGCCTGCCCAGGGGCAGGAGAAGTCCAGCTCCTCTCAGATGCTGGAGGAGACATATGATTAATAGCTTTTAGTTAGTCCGGTGAGTGAAATTGTAGTCAATGAGAAAGTCTTAACACCCATTCACTGAGAGAGCTGTCCTCTGGTAGCTGGGTTTCATAAAGGTCCATCCTTTGATATAGTTTAACTGATGGCTTGCCCTTCAACGTGGCACTGTGTAAATACTGAAAGATCCTTTATATCACTGGCATTTAAATTCAGACTGACAAATGAGCCATGACCACTACCTGAGGCAATAATCCTACCACAGCTCTAATGCAGCCAATGAATTGGTGAGGGAAGAGCTTCCTATGGGCAGGTCACACAAATAACCTCTGCTGAAACCCAAGCTCTAAGCAGCAAAGGGCTAGAACATGCCCAAACTCCTGGGTAGAGCCACCCAGGCCCATCAAGGCTCATTAGATTGACCACCAGCATTGGCAGGGCTGAAGAAGAGCTGGAGGAAACCCCAGAGGCCAAGAGGAAGGGATGGGGTGGATAGGGAGTGGATATTGACATGGAAAACATTCCTGAGGCAGACGCTGCCGTTAAAAGGCTGGAAACCATGTCCCCCAGTCCCTGACTGATGGGTTTTTTACTTTCCATCTTTCATAAGTCAGTAATGATGTTAGGTCTGTGAGAAGGCCAACAATTTGGTCACTGACTCAGCCTAAGCAAGCTTCTTCACCTTTCAACAACCCTTCCATTTTCTTCTGCCGGCTTTTGTCTTGGGCAACATCACCATCACCTTGTCATCACCACCAGCTGATTCATATTTTGAATATAAAACCAAGATTTGTGGGTCTATCTTTCTTGTACTGAAAAGATGATTGCTTTCCCAGTTAAAGCTTGTTCTAGGAAATTGTATTTAGTGCATCATCTCTTTGTACTCCACTAGGAAACTTGAAACCTAATGCCAAAATGAAGGAAAATGCTTTTCTACCTAATCTCAAAGCTAGAATTAAGATATCCTCTTATGGATAACAGAAGACACTAATCATTCATACTGGGAGAAACAGTAAACTAATGGTTCCTTCACCAGAAGGGGATATTGTAAGTGTCTGCAACCTGTATCCCAAGCTGCCTGCACAGGCAGCAAGAGTAGAAACTAGCCCTAATCCTTTTACAAAAATTGCCAGGAAAGTCCACAAAGCTGGAAAAGGATTTGATTCTCTGTGCATCAGTGATTCTGTAATGCAAAACACAGTATGGGACACACCAAGAAATGCATGTAAAGAGCAAGAGATCTGTAATCAGCAAACTTGATGCTTGTGAGTATTTCTCGTGTTGCTTGGAAAGGACAGTGAATGGCATTTGAATCTTCTTGGGATGAACCCCCGCTCCTTTGCAGAGTCCCTACAGACAGGAGCCTGTGTGGTTCTCACCTTCTGACTCCCCACAGTTTGGGGACTATTATATGCTTTTGTGGTGTCACAGACTCTTGTCCCTCCCTAGTCCCACATGAGAGATGTTGTTGGTCTTCCTGATGACCTGCATTTGAAGCCTGGCACTCGTCTGACAGGAGGTTGTCTCCCTCATGAAGGAGGACAGTTGAACAGTCCAGACCTAAGCTCCATGTAAATAATTTGTTAGAAAAGAAAGGTCTTGGCAAATATCCAGCGCTTTTATAAGAAAGAAGCACATTCCTCAGGGACAATGAAAAAACCCCAGTCCTTTTTCCTTTTTGTTTCTATGAGATCCATGTAGGCCAGAAAGAAAGAAACCTTTATAATCATTGGGGCTACAAGTGGTTTGATAGAGTAGCTGGTCTGAGGAAGTGTTTTAGAGCCAAGCCTTAATGATATGCTGTTAAATGATTGCAGAGAGGAGAAGTGGGGAAAGGAGAATCTGCTGAAGTCAGTGGGAGATCTGCAGTTCATTTTGCCGAAGCCAGGATTTCATCCCAAGTCTGCTGCTGACAACAATGTTCACGAACATCTAAAAAACATTATAGTATTTCGTCATTGTTTAGTTGGGAACTGAATATGTCTATGCCTCGGGAGTAATTCACTATATCATCTAAACAACTTAATCATCTAAGCTTTTCATGTGTACTGGCAAGAAGCAGACCCAGACATTTGAAAAGCAAAACCAATATAAATACATTTGAACACCTACTGGAGGATACAAAATCCCTGTTTTTTCCTAGGGAATTCTTCATTTCAGCTGCACTGTTTTTGAACCGTAACCCTGGCTTAGTAATTTTCAGCCTGCTACATAATGAAGTTCACTGTTACAAATTTTCATATTCAAGAGTAGAAAACTGTAAGGAACTGAAAAATGAAAGCAGTAACAGTTTATAGGCATAGTACTGTAAAATTATCATATTTCTGCAGTAGAGTTACTGATTTGATTGCCCTTCTTTTAACCACTTATCTGCTTTCCTTAAATATAAATTACATGCATGTAGAAAAAAACCCATGTATGTTTAATTTAGGTATTTGCCATCTACATTCTCATAAAGGAACTGGAAAGTTCCAGGAGGACACATGCACTAACACGCACATTAGGCCTGACTTCTTCCAAAAGCAAGCAGAAACAAAACAAAGGGAAGGCCAATGCCCTGTTAAGAAGAGTGCGCTATAAACTTTTACTCACCTACATAATCCTTATTTAGGAATGCAGTGTAAATGGCTTTATAACACGACACTTAGCTGGGTATTTATGCTTTATGCTCACTTCCATATGGACCACGTGAAACACTTCGAAGTGGTTTCGCAGTGGACTGCAATTTTTTTTGAGCCGTCCAAACATTCCCATTAAACAAACCCAAACAGGATTCAGAAAGTGCAGGATTCCAACACTTTCCCCCCAAGATCAGAGGACCGCTGTGCATTCTCACTCAATTTAAACAAAGTAAATAGCAGTTAGTATACCCTCCCCTAATGGGCACCCCCACTGGGGACATTGTTCGAACACCACCACGGACACGTCCCCAGTGCAGCTGGATATGTAAACAAGGACATAATCCGCCTGAAAGAGCGCTCACAGTTTGGCAGAGCTTGCCGTGTTGTTAACATATTGTGCCAAAGCAATAACAAAGCCATCATTTTAAAGTTTATTTGCAGGCTCTTATTAATCAAGAAATTTTCCAGAAATTACTTCTAAAGGAAGGACCTTCCAGAAAGTCACCATTTCAGGAGGAAGGTTTCCAGATGACTTTTTTACTTATCTGTAGCCTGTTCCTCAGAATAAATCATAATTTAGTCCAAGTTCAATTGAGACAGAAAACACATTGCTGCTATACAATGTAAGGGAGCCTTCTGGGTTTTTATTTTGAACTCTCTCCATTTTTTTGCAGGGCCAAGCAGGCTTTGGGTCACACTTCTTCACTAGACTGCAGATAGTCAATGCACTGTACTTTGGCTTACTAGCAACAAATTCAAACCATTAACAGTTATAAATTCAATATAATCATCATAAGCGTGCCCAAGGCAGTTTTTCCAAGTTAGGTACTCCAAGGAAAGAAAGTATGCTTGGCAATTTTTTCAGTTACATTAGTTGATACTCCAGATTCTTAAAGATTTCCTAGCATTTTAGGGACAGTCATAAAAATGGCAGAATAATGTGACAGGCAAAGATGTCATTTTGAAAATAAGATATCCATGAGCCTTCAGTCTGACAGAATTGATGGTTTGGGGTAAAACTGTACCCAGAGGTACCCACTGGCAAGATTTGTTACGGTCATGACTAATCAATAACAAATTCTAAACCTATTTTTTAAGAAAAAGAGAAGAAGAAAGCTGTTCTGGATGTATCTCATAAGAAAGCAAGCCAGAACAGAACAGGGAAAATGGTGGCTGGGTAACTTTACCATTGAAAGTCTTCATTATAAATTAATATTCACAACACTTACACTGAAAAGACCACTGTTTTTAATAGTCAGATAGTGTTAGAAATTATTATTATTTTTTTTTAAAAAGATGCACCATGTATTCAGTATATTTTGGTGCCTCCAAAAAGAATTACCTGTACAGCACATATTTGTGTATGTGTGCTATCTGTGTGCACTCCACCTAAAAATTATTGGTAACCCTGTTTTCATGGATAAACTTTTGGCCATTTGCAATGCTGCTGCACTGGAGAGCGGTACCACCATTTCACCAGGATACTTGGTCTCTGGATATCCCGGATAACATGTTACTCTGCATGCACAGAGTAGATGTATATGCACCGTAAAAACGCGGTATGTTCCTTGCTGCACGTGGGCCATTGGTTTGTGCCACCTCATGCTGGATTCACACACGTTTGGTTCAGCTGAGCATGCTTGGCAGGTCCCATGGCTCCACTTTGCTGCACACATGCAGGCCAGCTGCAACAGTTCAATTTATCACTTCGATACCTGTTGAGCTTAACCGGTCTGTGTTTAAGCTGTTTTTCAGCCGAAGTGTAACTGAAACCCCATGTCTGCCCTCTCAACCTAATCAGAACTATGAATTGATTTTTAAAAAGTGTATTTTGGTCTAGCTTGCCCCTGATGTCTTTGCTGGGGCAGCTGAGGTCCTGCTGACACTGTTGCATATTTAACATACCACTCCTTTTTGTATAGCTCTGTGCTATGGAAAAGATTCCTGCACAAGGTGTCATTTGCCTTAAAAGCCTTTTAGACCTCAAAAGATGAGGTTATTGACTACTCTGATATTTTCAGAGGAAAGTTCAAAAGCCACTGCAGCCCATGCTTTCAGACCTGTCAAGGAAGGGCTCTCAACCTCACTGCCTGTGGTCAGGCAAAGTAAAACCGGAGCAGAGCCTTTAATTACTCAGTTATGGTACCCTCTCCCTGTGTGCTGAGGCGTATACCATAGTTGGGACTGAGAGCCTCGGGCTAAGTATATAGATGGGATTGATTTTTATAACTGTCAGACCTGTGATTTGACCGTCTGCTGGCTGACCTTCTCTGTTCTGGTTCAAACCCAAAGAGCCAGGTACAAGAATTCTCTTTTGTCTAGGATGCTTTCTTCGTTTTTGAGATCTATGGATTAAAAATATTGTTGTCACTGACCCCAAAACATAGACGTCCTTATGTCATAGCCATTTTCATTCTGTGATGACCGTGAGAGATTTATTATAGAACATGTGCTATGACAGATGTCCTTTATGTGATATTCAGCTCAAGGAGATGGCACTGGCTTCATATCAATTAGAAACACCTCTGCCATTTCAGATGTTACTAGTTTTGAACTCCCAGTTCAATAGTAATAATAATTTATTATAATATTTATTATATTTAAAATTACTAATAGTAGCATGTTAAACCAAAGATCTTATTATTTTTAGTATCACAGGCAGGTTTTGCCCTTTTTCTTATCTGGTCATGGTTCCTCTTCCACCACATAAAGTCACTTTCATAACATCACTTAGACGTGAACTAATAAAGCTGAGTGAATCTGCTGATAGCCTGAAACAATGGGCTTTAATGGTGTGAAATACCCTGTGTATGTAAACAAACTCTTACACAATAATATCATCACTGTTTATTTATCTCAGTGCTGAAAAATACTTCCGTTTTTGTCAAAGAATGGAAAATAATGGCGCAGCTGACAGTAACATCTCATTTTGGATCAACAACTTGGGAGAACTTAAGCCATGAGTGAAGCGTAGCACAAAACAAATATTCTTTCTTCTGACTACTGCAGCTACCCGCGAGCATAGGCCAGGATCTCTGCATCACTGCCTCAGCCAACCTGACCCTCTTCTACTTCGGAGTTGGCAAACATGATGTCACAAAGTTAAATAGGGGAAAAAGGAAAAAAAGAAAAGAAATGAGAGAGAAAATGTATGTTTAAAAGGTCTATCTTTTAATGCCTTCTAACTGGAAAAGCCACTACTTAACTTAAAAGCAGGAAGATTTAAGTTCAAAATGTGCCTTTATTTCCACCCCGCCCCCAATAATTGGTGACCCCTGAATTTATGCTTTTTATCACTAGGTAAAACAGAAGCCAAAGGAAAATAGATCCCCAATTTCTACAGCTATGCTTCTTCACCACTGTCAGTTCTTAATGTATCAGATGAGGGTTGTGGTCTGCCTGTTTTGGATCTCTGAAGCAGAATACTTGCAGATGCTACATATAAGACTGCATATTAAGTGAATATGTGTTGCATGCCAGGAACAAGGATTTAAAACTTGCCTTTCTGTTTTCTGTAAAGGCAGTGGATGGGTTACACATAAGCATTAGAAATACACCAAATTTCTGAAATAACAGGTGCCTTTTATTGAAATTTGCTTTATGTCAGTACCACAGAAGTGAAACGGTTAAATAATTTTGCCTTCTGTTGAAACAATATATAACCTCTTCGTTATTATGCATAGCTTTCATGCATACTATTTGAAGATATAGTGATTTATCCAGCTGGTTTCTTATATAATCTTGAGGTATAAATTTATATAGTGGGAGTTTTAGTGTATTTATGATGCATAGTAAATTGTATTTAAAAAGTAACTTGTGCAATATATTATACAGTCTTGCTTTAGACTGTTCACTCAACACATACACAGAAGCTTAAAAACTGATCCAGATTTTCTGTTCTGAACTTAAAAAATGAGTGGAAACATAAGACATTGCAAAAATCCCTAATTACCTCTACTGAGGACCTATGTTGTGAAACATTTTAGTTCTATATGAAAAAAAAAAAGACTTTTTGAAACCACATTAGCAGAAATTAGTGCTAAGTCTGAGAATGTCTACACCATGATTATGTGCAAGAAAGAGAGTAGTACAGGAGAAGAACTTGGTTTCTGTGTAGGAAAACCAAAGGACTGCTAATCTAGGTGCATGATTATTGCCTGAGTTGAGCACTTCAACAACTCAACTTCTTCTTTCAAATTCCCTGAAAAAGCCTTGCATGTGTTTTGATATCTTCTGGTAATGATGGCCAATTGCTAGATGACCTACATTTCCGTAAGTACTACTTTAGAAAATTGCATGGTTTTACAGCAGTTGAATTAATTTGAAAACCTTTTTTACTGTAGCTTGCACATACCGTTCCTCTGGTCCAAAACTGAAAAAGGCTCTAGAGTACCATTTTACACACAAGTGACATCTCCAAAATCGCTAAAGACTTCTAAGTGTATAAACACCTCCATTTGGGCCATACGTAAAACCCACAGATATCTAGCTCCAGAGATGCTTAAAGCTTTGGTTCAAACTGAAGCCCCAGGTGGGAGTCTTAACTGAGGTATTCTTTTGTCTGCCTTGAGAACAGAGGAAAAAAAAAAAGTAATGTGGCTTACCCAAGTGACAAACTATCTACCTGCAGATTTGAGAATGAACAATCAAATCCCACCTGGTGAGATAATTTTGCTATGCTAATGATTTTGTTATATATTAATAACAGATCTCTCACATAATGCAGAAGTATTGAAACCTGTCATCCATAGCCTCTTGGTTGTAGGCATGGAATTTACCTAAAGCACAAAGATTGAAGGTAAAGATTTGCTATATGGCCTACAAGCAGCAGAGCCTCTACCCTGCTCTTGCAACAGCACAGCTCTTTGAAACTAGCAAGGCTTCATGCTATAATCTAGGACAGAACATGGTCCACAAAATGAAACATAATTCAGTCTCAAGCTATACACATCTTCCAGCCAATGGCTTATCTAACAAATTTTAGTAATGGATGTGAGAAAATAGAGAAATGAGCCAAGCATTCATATCTAAATTCAAGATATAAAGATATTGAGTCAGCAAAAGTGCTGTTATTAAACTGCTGGAGTGTCATACTTGCTGATGAAGAAAACCTGCTTGTCTGTTGAGAAATCCTTACTTATATTTGACTAAGCTTTCTATCACCCTTCACTGAAGCCCTAGTTAGAAGTGTGTGACTCTCATCTCTGAGCAGAGATGTCTGTGAGGGCATGGAGTGCTACTTTTTGCTATACACTTAAGACCAAGTGAAAGAGCAGAAATGGCAGATCCTAAAAGGTCTATTCAATGTCCTGAAAACTTCATTTACAAGAGTCACTATGCAGCTCAAAAGCAGCCACAGTGAAGGCGATGGTTGGAGCAGTGCTCAGAAAAAGCTGTGACAAACCATCTATGACCCTGTGAACTAACTTCTATAAATTACATTGGTTTTGTTTTGGAAACTGTTAAAGTAGGCATCAATTAGCACAGTCAGGCTGGGGCTTTGGTTTGCCTTAATTTTGGGTGGGATGAGAATTTGAAGAGAACTGGGTGCATGGTTCAAGGTCTTTCCTTGAGCCTTTACAACATAAGGAATGGGAATAACAAAGTAGATTGTTTTACATGGTGTTTTAGCCCTCTAGAGCCTCCAGCCTGTGCTTTTCTTGTGCTATCTCAACCTGTCACAAGCTAGGACTCTTTCTGATTGATTTCATAAAAATTCACACTTAGTTCAAAGATCACGCTGCCTTGTCTGAAAAAACAGCGAATTAAACCAAATCCCTCATTTGGTATACAAAGGGTTTTGGAATCACACATTCTGTCTCTGTATAGATTATACAGCTGTTTTATTTTAAGACTTACTTGGGAATAATTGGATATACAGGGTCATTGTCTGTTCCTGTTTGGGCAGGCATGGTCCTAATTTGGATAAATATATCTTGATCAAAAGGACCAACAAATGGAAAATGCCCCTAGCTTGGTAAAATGATAGTGATTCTTAGGGTTCAGGAAGCTGATGGTCACAAATTACCCTAATACCTTTTTTTAACTGCTTAAAATTATTTTAAAATCAGGGATAAACTATTTAGCCTCTCAATTAATAACCATGTAAAGTACTGTAACAGAAGGGCTGAAAGTAAGAAGATAAGCAAAGTATGCTGTCAGATCCCCACAGGAATGAAATTACTGGGAGTCTTTTATTCCTCCTGAATAAATCTTGTTGACCAGTTCTCCTGAAATATAAATAAACAAAAAAAATGCACAGGGAGAACTTCCACCATAACTGCCTCCTGCTGGGTTATGGCTCAACTCTATCAGCGATCGTAGCTGGCTGCAAAAAATATTTCATTACACAGGAACACTTAGTATTTCAAATAAATAAATACAGACTCTTACTCAGTGGACACTTGTTGGGAAATTTCTTGAGTTTTCATTTTCAAGTTTTTTTTCCATGTCCAGTTGGGTACAAGGGCTCATAGTGACTACTTATACAAGTCTTTTACTTTTTAAAAGAGCTAAATTGTTACTGAAATTTTAAGATGCCAATCTCATCTCAAATACCTGTTCAAATTATATTTGGATGAGAGGTGAGAACTCAAAATAATTGTAAATGAAAGTTGCATAAGTGTTTGCAAATTTTAGGAAACTTAGACTTGGTGTCTGTATGACCCACCTTATTTCTCTTTTACCCACACAAAACCTGGCATTCTTACTAAGCACATTGTTTTGTCCTAGGCTGGAAAGGAGAGGAGGACAGAAAGGCATGAAGGTTTAGTCTATTTCTAATTCCTCATGAGATGTCTTCTATTATGGTTGTAGGGTCAGGCTAAATACCTAGAAGAGGGAAGCAGGAAGAGAAAATGAAGGTAAAGAGCAGGGATTAAAAAAAGCTAAAAAAAAAAGGTATTAATTTGTTACTGAGACAGAAGACTACCTGTGAAAGAAAGATGTAACAGCTTGCGGTGAAGGCTGGTTGTTCATCTGAGTGAGTCCCTTTGTGTTGACCGATCAAGATTTGTTTTACGGCTCTTTCTTTGCTCCTGCTACTGGAATTGGAAGGGCCAGATTTGGATGGTTAGAAATCTGATTTCCATCAGTAAGATACTTATGACCTGCTTTGTTCCTCTTGTTGTTCCTCTATGCCATGTGCTGTGTAAACAGTTTTTCTTCCTCTGTGATAGCTATGCTTCAGATGCCTCTTCACACAGCAAACACTTTACTATCAAGTTTTATCAGCTTTTTCCTTGCTAAGTGAACCAAGTAAAACTCTTTTATATCATCTTAGTCTTTCACATATTTGTAATAGTCCTTCCTTGCACTTCTACTTGCAAGTGACCTTTCTTGAACAGGGGGTGACTAAAATCATAATGGCATTGTAAAAAAGCTTCAACAGTGCATTGCATAGCTACGCTGATTACAATGCGCTCATTAATACTTCCCTCAATGCTCTAGAATTTGCTTTGGCCATCACAGGGAGTGTTTAGTTTCTCTTCATGGCTGTTTCACATCCAGACCCATCCTGTGATCAACTAACTCAACCCTGTAGATGAATAAGAAGAAGTAACCTTGGTGTATTTGTCCCTCAGTACATGACACTGCATTTCTTTTATTGCAGTTCTCACCACTTATTTTATCCCAGGTCTCATAGCAGAGCTATAAGGACAGTGAAAGAGAGTTCATTTAGGAAGAGAAGAAGAGAAGATGGGGGCCAAGGCAGGTGAGCCCTACTGTCTGATGCCCTCTTCAGGCACATCCTCCACAGCTACACAAGGCCAAGGACTCTGAAGTGGAGGAAAGATGGGGGAGGGCTATTCTTTTCTCTCTTCCTTCCTTCCTTCCTTCCTTCCTTCCTTCCTTCCTTCCTTCCTTCCTTCCTTTCTTTCTCTCTCTTTCTCTCTCTTTCTCTCTCTTTCTCTCTCTTTCTCTCTCTTTCTCTCTCTTTCTCTCTCTTTCTCTCTCTTCCTTTCTCTCTTTCTCTCTTTCTCTTTCTTTTTTTCCATGTATCTATCAAGTCATATTTAAGGCATCAATATTTTCCAAAGTTTCTACGCCAACTTACCTTCAGCATTTCGTCCATTCATGTGGTCATTTCCATTGCTTTTTCAGCTGGCATCATCTATTTTCCCCCTGAGTTTAGACTATTGCAAGGTCAACAAATTCCTGCAAGCGTTCAAGTCAAGCTGGTGTGGGTCTGGCAGTTAACTGCCTGTCAACTCTCACCAAAGGTGGGAGCCCTCCTGCGTGCTTTTAGACTGTGCAGACCTGGCAAGCAGGTTCTGCAAATCCCAGTTAGAAGGCAGCAAAAATCATGCACTTCCAAAGAATTTGGGTTTCATCCTCTCTAAAGCCTCATACAGTATGCATTCATTTTGGTTCCTCTAGATCATCAAAGTCCTACTAAGTGGTAAAAGTGCCTTCTAGAAACATGGGTGCCTTTAGACTAAAGTTTTTGTACTTTTAACCCCCTCATTAAAATAATTCACCATCTTTTCCCAAAACAAACATGCAAGTTGTGGTAAAATGTTTAAAGAGAGGATCAGACCCTATACATAAGTCAGAAGGAAGTAGAAAAAAAATGAAGTAACTTGTTAGTACCAAATGAGTATCTAGAGAAAAAAGAATGAAAAATCTAAAGATGTTATTTATTCATAAGATACTGGCATTCATATGAAAAGACAAATAAGAAGATTTCTAAAGTAATGAGTCTGTTCCATGCTCTCCCTCTCTTTAGGCTACAGACACGGCAAGAGATGGGTTGCAATTTAAAGACGACCAATAAATTTGGCAGCTTTTAGGGGCACACCCAGTTGGTGTATTTGCATGTACACTGCCTGGCATGTGAGGACTGATGCTGTAATGCTCTTCTGCAAATAGTAGAGAGTGACAATGAATACAATTGGCTGTATTATCGGTATGTGCTGTGTGCACACTAGACGTGAAACAACAGAACAGAAACAACAGAAAACCAAGCAGATGGAGATAAGGAAAGTCCATCGTTTGCGCTTTTTAGGTTAAAGGTTTCCATGCTGAAGGTATGCGGGTGCAAACAAACTTGACAGTTTAAGTAACCATTTCTCTGACTTTTTAGGCTGAAACAATAGTCTATAGCGTTAACCTTTGATACCTGATATATAAATAAATTGGGAGTTCTTTCCTTCCAAAATAGGCATTAATTTAAATTTCTCCCACAAGCCCATCATTCATGTCTCCCAGTCAAGGGGTGTTAGGGCTGCTATCTTGCTGCTGCTTAAGCATTTATCAGTATTATAAGTGGTTCCCTGTAGAATGGTTCTTTTCTTTTGCTACTTCTGTATTTTGAAAAATGATATCACTATTTATATTTTTCTGTGAAAACTGGAGAACATATTACTTGCTCTCATTAATACCACCCCAGATGTTAGAGGTTATGCTGCACTAGACTTACAATGCTCAACAAAGATTAGACTTTTTATAATAAATATTGAGTAGATAACAAAATCATCATTCACTTTTCTTAAGAGTTATAATATTGACTTCACAAAAGTCAAATTAAATAGAGCCATGAATACACACCCTGGAATAGATTTTCAATACATGAACAGCATCATCATATAGAGAAATATTTTATGACACCCAGGATAATTCCTAGTAAATAGAGGAACGAAGAAAATAGAGGAAAAAAAGGAAGAAATGTGTATGAAGAGTTAAATAAATTGTGGGGTTTTTATATTAGCCAAGTTATCCACAGTACTGTGGTTAGGTTCATCCTTTCCTTCAACCATTTTTAGCTGAAGCCATGTATCTCAATTAAAACAAAATGATGAATTCACTTCTACTAAAAGAACAATCAGCACCAAGCTAAAACTTCTTTCTTTCTTCTCTGTTAACTCCTCCTCCTCCTCTGTCCTCACCTACTGTTACTATGAAGGTTATTGTAAGGTTTCCACATGGGGCCATAGCTGGGAAGCAAGAGTTTTATATAAAAACTTGTGAGAAATGGAAATAAAATCTTCATGCTGCTATAGCTGAAGCAGTGTTAGCCAAGGTACGAAATGTTACGGAGCCTTTCCTGTAGCATATATATCTTTATTTCTGCTATTTCTATGTCCCATTCACACTACAATGTTTCTTGCGCTTCCATATGTATTGGTTCTACTTGGGCAGGTAAGAGTCAAGCGAACCGAAACACCAGCTACAAGTCCAAAATCTATTCCTTGCTACTGTATTTCACAGTTGCTCAAGTGTCATTTAGCTGAATTTGTTAATTATGGTAAATGAGGCCATTTTTAATGCACTAGCTCCTTTTTTTTTTTGTCTAAACTTGCTGTATCTGAATGTCATTGCTTGTTTTAACCACAACATCCAAGCCTACCATTCAGGCATTAGCATCAGCTTTATTTTCGTGTGGGAGGTGACATTGAGCCACGGGCCTCGTCTTGCTTTCACATGCATATAGATGAAGAATGTGTCAAAACTTCTCAGTCTCCATTGTCTCTGATCTGTATTTGAGAGGTATCACAACATGCAGGAGCATATAGAGTAACTTCTCCAAGGACTTTCTCATCTTCTATAGACTACCACATCTTCAGAAAAAAATACCCCAAACGCCCCAAAAGAAGAAAAATCCCCACTTCTTCATGGCAAACAAAAGCTGCTGTTGTGGCTAATGGGTAGCAATTAAATACTAGTGGAGTGTGTCCACTTCCCATCTTCCTTTAAGACTCAGTAAGCAGAGTTTCAAATAGCAATACTCCATCTGGGAACACATCTTGCAAATTATCAGCTGATTGGTACCTCTGCCTATATCGGAAAATATTAACTCAAAAGAATTTTCAGCCTCTGCATCACATCAGCAACACCTTGCCCAATGGATTTAAAAGAAATCTTCAAAAGGGTTTTTCTATTTAAATTATTTATTCATTTAATTCCCATTAAAAGGTAACCCAGATTTATTCCAGTTGCACTTAATGTCCTCTCTACATATGATAAATTCCATCTGTATAAACACACCTGTGTGAGAGAAACAGCATACAGAGGACTACAGATGTTAAATAAAGTGTAAAAGGAAATGTTTCAGGTGGGTTTTATCTTGATGAACTTTACAGCAATATTGCTGCCTCAGGATAGATGCTCCATGCCAGCTGAGCACTTCATGGCTGAACATTTTTTTGGTAAGAGAGGCCTTTTTCTAGGCTCATTTCTAGGGTCCTTTTTTTCATCTTTGGTTATATACACATATCCCAACATTATTTATTTGACCTTTTGGTAAATTGTTGACACTGTGCAGTCTCAAGATTTTTTTTTCAGAAGCAAGGGTCTTCCTTTTTCCAGAAGAAGTGTCATGTATCTGATACTGCTTTGTAACTCACGAGAAGGGCAGAGAGGAGAAAAGTCTCAAACTCCCAGTCTTCATGGCAAATAAGAACCAGAAATGTTGTAAAATACCTGATCAGCATAGAATAATATTTGGTAAAGACTCTTGTTCACCATAACCTAATTAAATCCTGATTAGACCAAGATGCATGGCTCTCAGATAGGCCAGGCATGCAAATATATGAGATGTAGAAGCTGTAGTGGGGCAGGTGGCTGCGAAGACCAATGGGTGAATCTCACATTCAGGTTGTGAGAGTTGGCAGTGTCTTAGTTTAGTACAAGAGGTTTTCTGATGTTAGAGGTTAATTTGAATTTTATACCAAAACACTTTGCATTGTAACTCTATACTGGGCTTGCTTTCTTATTTTTTTTTTTTCAGAAGCGTCTCTGGATAGCCTCTGTTCAAGATTTTAGACCCAAATTTGCAACATAGCAGAGGTTTTTCTTTCTAAGAAGTGCATGCTACGTCTTTCTATTAATGAACAGCATGATAAACACAGTTAACTTAAAAATTTCAAAGGTATGGAAAGACTGCAGTTCTCTCATGGCCATTATAAGTCCTTGAGAACCTTAATTTGTATTATGAATCATGGCAAATTCTCTTGAAACAATATACTGCTGCTGATGAAGCAAAAAATTGTTTTTAAGAAGCTCTGCTTCTGCCTAAGCTTAAGCAGATGCTCATAGAATATAGCAAAAAGCACAGAATAAGAAGTGAACAAAAGTCAGGAAACCAAGAGAGTACATTTCCTGCTGCTTAGAGTAATTCTAGACATTGCTGTCTTTTGGCCTCATGTAGCAATGTAAGAAAATAATCCCACGATGATTTTTAGTGTAAAACCTTTTTTGTAGAAATAATTTTTCATACTTGGCATTTATGAACTATTTGGCATCTAAAAGTTAAACTCGGAACCAAATTTATTGTGGAAAATTTGTTTGCAATGAACTCATATAATTTGAGGATTTGGGTTTTTGGATTTTTTTATTAAATTATTGGTTTCAGACTTTAAATAAAGGTGAATAAGGGAAATAAAGGAAAAAAATCCTTGTATTCAGTTTTTTTCTGAATAGTCTCATATGCAGAGATCCACAATTCTCCAGTGAATATTGAAAAAAATTAATTTAAGATCAAAATTTCAAATTGTCTATTAAACTGTGAAATTAGAAGTGTTGAATTGGAATGGAAGTATTTAGGTCATTTTCCCAATTAACTGTGCAAATATTCATGACAAACTTTCCTGTAATGCGTTATGCACCAAAAAGAAAAAAAAAAAAAAAAAAAAAAGAAATTCTGAACAAGAACAGGCTAAGATATCAGGCAGCTGATGTTTCCTCAATAAACTAAGAAATGGAAATTCATTACTCATCTCCAGGCCTCATGCTCACCATCATTGTGCGACTTGTATAAAAAAGGCAATATCACAAAGCTTATCCTTACTTCTCTAGCGTGACCTTCTTATATTTCTTTTTTTGCTATCTTTCTTATAAACATTGAAGTCTATGGATGGCCATAGATGTTAAATGAATGTTAACCATTAACAATCTTATTTTTGATGATGACTCTGAATTCCCTTTTACTACATAAAGAATCATCAAACCAGAAGGCAAGGGCAGATTTCCTTCCCCTTATTTTCATATGGGGAAAATACAGGAAAAAGGTGGGAAGAGAAATTGCCTGAAGGCCACGTACAAGACCATGATTCGAATGCTTTTGCGATGATGAAAATGACTCTTCATCTTTAGTACAAACATTTGCTTTTTCAGAGCTGTTGAATGCTCAGATTTTTTCACTAACCTCAGTAGGAGCTGAGAGAATCCAGGCCCTTTCAAACTCAATACCATAAGAGTACAATCATACCCTCTAGAGGAATGGAAAGCAACATGCATACCTACACTATTACTGTGTATTCTATGTCTAGCATCAGCTTTGTTCTGGGCACGTACGACTTTTTTTTTCATTTCTGAATAAAAATTATAACTAATACCAATCCAAATACATTTTATTGCCCTAAATACCCCCCCTCCCCCCCAATGCATTTTCTTCTTGATTTGCTAAAAATGGCAGAGATTTTTTCACTGGAAATACCAGATGGTGATTTTTCTAAACTACCCTGGGCTCCTTTATTCTCCCAGCATTTAATTCATTCCTTTTTGATGGGCCTAGCTCTCTTGTTACCACTCAAAGCCCCTATATGATCAGCTTGGACTTCTCAGATTGGTATCCTTCTCTCCTGTGAAAAAACAACCTACACTTTCAGAATTGTAGCTCTTTTACCTCCAAACTCCATTACCTTTCCCACTGATATTTTTCTTAACCTCAAGAGTGATTTCTCTTGAGATGTGTGAAACTGCACAATCACAGCCCACATAAAGCCAGAGGCACACTTTTTCTAAGAAAATACTATCTGATTTTTTCAATTTTCTCCACCTTTCCATATCGTCCATTCTTCCTGCCATGTAATTCTTGTGCTTTACATGTTCTGCAGAGCACTTAAATACAACGTACGCAGCTGGGTCTGAATTCGTCTTGTCCAGCAAAAGTAAAAGATAAGATTTCCCCACAGACATGTGCTCCTGCACAGATGCTAACAGGAATTTCATTGAGGTTATAAGTCCTTGCTGGTTTTCTACATTACCATTAACTTGAGCTTGACACAGGTTGGGTCCCTGGCAGCAGCAGAATTACCTGACTAAGGATTACCTTCTCAAGGATGATTTTAAAGTTACAACACTATAAAACACCTGTGAAAATTCATCTGGAGTTCAAGCCCAGCACTCTGGAGATGCAGCTCTTCTGCACCACTTTTATCTCTCCCTCCACAGGCTTATTATCTCCTCAGACATGACCTAGCAAAGTCTTTGAATTCATATCTATTGTATAGTGTACGTAAATAAAATATGTTCTGATGTTTCCTGGTATTAAGTTGGCTAAGGAAAAATTTTACTAGCTATTTCCTTGCAATATTGACCAATACCCTTTACACTAAATGGAGAAGAAGGATTATGTGAACCCACATTTGATCAGATGAAGCCAGACCATTTGAAAAGAAAAAAAGAGAAAGCCCAAGGATCTGGTGAGGCAGAACACTAACATTAATAAACTTTGTATAGGGTTGGATATATCCCAGATGGAGAATGTTATGCTGAAGCTATGACAGTAAGAGTCCACCTCTGTTTTTTAAAAACAGAGCAAAGAGAAAGGAAGGAGTTCTGTGAAAGATCAATGCACAGATTCAGAACTGATGAAAAACTGGTTTATTGTTCATAAGGAAACATAGCACATTTCTCTACCTTTATGTTATTTCTCAAATTCCTTTCAGCTGAACTGCTGAATGTTGAAGTGAATCAGGAAAGCATTTATTCAATCGGTGGCTACGAGTACGACTGAGACTCTAATACAGGTGTTTGCAACTTACTTATTAAAATAAACAGTGACAAAGAAAGCATGATATGCAATATTTAGGACAGAAAGGGACTGAAGTCAAGGTGACAGTCTACGCACAAACCAAAAGCTGTTTGTTTGCTTGGGATGTTCTGTCCAATTTATGATTATGTTGATGTTGTATATTGGATTATAGCGTAACTCTTGAGCTATTTTCAAGTTTTCTTGAGGGTTCAAAATAACGAAGACACCAGCAATGGCTGATGCAGTTCAGGTAGTTTCTTAAACTTAGTAGGATTGGATGTGTAAGAAAAACATAATTCAGCTCTCTTTTAGCTTGGGCTCAAATTAATAAATATTTTTTCCAAATGCATCATGAAATCTCAAATCAGTAGCAAAACCTGATGAGTTTTGGGCAAGAGTTTGTTGCTGAAGTCTGCTGAGCTTCAGCAAGAATTAATGGCTGACAATAATAAATACTGAAGATATCTTCCCACACCAGCTGAGGTGCAATTACTGTTAGTTCCATTTTCCTTCCTCCCCTCGTCAGCAGAGAGGAAAGAAGGGACAACAACCTGACTCCTCAGTCCGACCTGCCTATTGCTACCGCCACGGCATAACAGGTGTTGGAGAAAGTTCAGCTCATATTTAACGGTAGTTGTGACTACAAAGTTTTCTATCTAAACGAAACAGGTATTATAGGTTTCCTGCTTCACCCCAGTGATCCAGCTGATACATCTCTGGTGGAACAGGAGCATCACTGGCTGCCCACTTGTAGCCTGATGTGTGGTTTTTCTCATCTGGTTTTCAGAATCTAGGAGTGTTTCAGCATTTCAGGATTATGATGGCCTAAACGGGTCTGAGTCAATGCCTTTATGGAAGATAGCTGACAGTTAATCTCAGGGATATTGTTCCACACTGAAGGCTGCTGTAGACCTTTGTCAGCTCATGCCAATGTGACAGAGGGAAGATGCTCAAGGCAGTGACTTCAGTCTGGAGACCTTATGTGGCAGGTTTGGAAAAAACGGGCATTTTTGTTGGGATGAACTTCCTCTTCCAACGCAGCTGGATCACAATGACCACTGGGAAATGCATGGGAAGAAAATTTCTCTATAGTTAGATCTGGCTCATGGGTGCCTTCAGTAAAGTTAAACTTCAAAATATACTTTTGCTGTGGTGCCTGTGTTTCATATGTGTCTGTATCTGCATCCATTTTAGTTTAAAATAGAGGTCATGGTTTCCTAACAAGCATTTGAATAAAATGAAACCAGAAGCTAAATATGGATTCATATTTTGTCACATAATATTATCCATATGATAGAGATTTGCAGTTTTCAGCTCAAACCCGTATAGGAGTTAAACTTGTGCCCTAAGTTTCAGCTCAGTGCAAAGAGCAAGTAAATGCTAGAAATCAGGATTTGTAATGGCTAACCCAAGCCATCCTTAACTACCTACACTTCTATAATGTCCTATACTGGCTATGCAACTGTAGAAATACACTTAAAGAAGTAATCTGTCCTTTTAGCTAATAACATCAAAATGAGACCTTTTTCTTCACTTTGCCTGGACCTCTAACCTTTAAAGGTGAGTTAGACAGCTGCAGAAAACCTGATCTCATTTTCTGCCCCTGGCAAGATTTTTTCAAGTTCATCTTCTTTTTTTCCCTTCTCTCAAAATCTGATGAAAAATGAAATGTCATGAAAACAGGCTCTGAGGCTAAAAAACCTCTGTCTGTCTCTGTGACAGATGTCAGTTTGAAAGGTTTCAGGTCACCTGTCAGAAGTATGTCAGTATGATCCATACAAACATCTACTCAACCTCTAACACTAACATTGAGTTCTGCTTTTTAAAATACCCCTTGAAAAAGAATCAAATGATTTCAAGTCACTGCCTTTTCCCCTTTCTTTTAACTCTGATTAATGAGCCAAACTCTTAAGCAAAAAAAAAAAAAAAAAAAAAAAAAAAAAGGGGGGGGGGGGGGGGGGGGGGAAGAAAAAAGCGCCTTTAAAAAAGGACAGCTTGACCTTTTTGTGCCCCTGGCAGTGAACCAATCAGCATTCTCGTAATCCAAACACAGATGCCTGGAGCTAAACAAATCCTATACTTGTGAACAAGAATTCAGTTTGCTGTCAAAATACAATGACGAGCAGCAAAGTGCTGCTCTTAAGCAAAATATCCTGAATTAAATTAAAATGTTTTTGATTAATAAAAGGAGTAACATGACTAATGTCATACATCACTAATAGCATCATTTGGAAACAATTACAGTGAGATATTTATGCATATATATTACATATGTACATTTAAAGCACAGTACCTCATCTCTGCATGAGACATAATCCTGTAATATTTTATGCCACCAGAAACATTGCTCATCTAATGCTGCAATTCAGTATTTTATAATGATTAATTAACAGGCTTGAACATTATTTTGTTCCTGGCTTAGTGTCATAATGTTTGCATTACTTCTCACAACTGATTTCTGCCCTTTTAAAGACTGAGTCTCTGTTTTGTTAAAAAAATTAATTGCAATATTAAAGAGAATATCCCAGCTGCATGACAGTTTTCATCAGTGTGTTGTTTTAAGAGTCTACCAAGTAGATATGCTTAGAGCTTTCTGCCAATTTCTATTTTCAAATGTCCCACATGTCCCACAGAGATCCTATCAAGTAAGTTCTTGATGTCAGTGGGCATGTGTCTGGATGTTTCTTAAAAATCTGTAATGTCAGTTCTAGGGTCCAATATAAAAGTTGGGAAAACACATCTGGATGTCACGTTGATAGACCACAGATGCACCAGATACAAATTTCAATGTGTTTGCAAAGTACTTCAGTGCTAAGTTTTGTTTCAGGGCTAAATACATCATTTAATTCATGCATGAAACTGATGAGAAAGCATAGGTGGTGTTTTTATGCTGTATTTGCATGGAACAATCTCCTCAGGTGTAGAGTCCTCCTTTTAGCATTTTTCTAATACATTATTTGTATGCTGCTGCTCCCTAAGTGTCCATAATCTCTCCTTTTTCTCATAAGTGCATACACCAAATGTGGAAAAAAACTGCATCAGATTTCAGTTATTATTCTTTTTTTTTTTTTTTTTTTAATAATTAATGATGGCACTGTGCCGCTCTCCAGGAGTTAATTTCATTAACATTTAAACCGATTCATATGACAGAAAAACAGTCAGCTTGGTATCAAAGGGTTACAACACTTACACAACAAGTATCAACTTCATTTTGGGCAGTCCAACAGAGACTTGGGAACAGTTGGAGACAGAATCATCCACAGAAAACTATCAGTATTGTTTAGACGAGGATAACCACAAACATCCTGAAATACTTAACTGTGTCTAATCTCTTAGTGACTCATGTTTACATTAATTTTTACTTTAATGTCGATTTCTTTCCTTTTTTTTTTTTTTTTTTTTTAATCTTCCAGTTGAACATTATTTTTTAATATGATCATAGAGTGGAAATGAAGAAGTTTACATGTCATATTAGGTTACAAGATGGCCAGCATGATTATTTCAAGGCTTTGATGGGAATGGGTATTTTTACTAAAAACTGCCAGCTGCATAATTTCTCTGGTCACAGTGGATGTGATGCAGACTGGACCAGGACTGAACACTTTCTTGAATACTTACTGATGCAGCTCCAAGTCCACCTTGCAAATGAGGGTAAACCACTTCAACAAGCAATATTCCTTGTGTCTGCAGAACTGTAAATACTAAGCAGTAATTACAGAGATTTCCTTTCCAGTGTTCTCATAACTTCAAGGTTTGCAAATAAATCTGCAAGATATCATCTTTTCTTGTGCCAAAAAGCTTATTAATCCTATGGGTTAAATGCTAAGAATGTTTAAACAGATGATAAACCATTTAACATAACTTTCTTGCCTCCAGTTATTTTCAGCACTTAGGCTGTGACACTGCTCCTCTGAATAAAACCGTGAACTAAAAGGTATACACATTCCTTATCACACAGTAAGCCCTTTTAGAACCTAATAAATTAATTACATCTCCAAAGAAAGTCTTTCACATGCTTTCCTGCCTTAGCATTGCCAACTACATCTGGCCAGCCAGTCAGATACTGAGAGGGCATTATTGCAGATTATAATCAGAAATGTTGAAGCAGTTATTGGTGTCACACTGGAATAGCATATTAACATTGCCACAAACAGTCTTTCTCTTGTAAGAATAGTGCTTTGATGTTCCAACCCCGAGCAAGAATATTGGGAAACAAAAAAAAAAAAAAAAAAAAAAAAAAAAGAAGGGAGGGTGAAAACAGCAACGATTGTGAAGACAGATTTCCCAGCTGAAATTAATAATTCTGAGCAGCACTAAAATTAATTACTCTGTAGTTGTAAGCAGGCAGCGGATTTATGGTAAATGACAGAGTGTTTGCAAATTTTCCTGACTACTCGATTAGAAAATGCACCAAGTACAGGCGTCAGCCGAGCATGCATTATTTAAGTGGTTGGTGTCTGGCGACAATCTGGAAGCTGCAATTGTTGTGGTTGCCCGTAGGAAAATTCGCACTTTCTGGGAGAAATTCTTTCACCTTTGTGTGCCCACAGCACGGATCTCTCCTCATGGCAGCTGTAGGATACACTGGAACTTCGTGACCTGGAAAATGTGGGACAACTGACACAAGGTGACCCCCTGAATGCTGGGGTAGGCCCAATTAATTTAAAATTTTGCTTGGCCTTGTCTCTTCCAATTTTCTAAATCCTCTGGAAAAATGATTAATGCGTACACTGCCAATGCGAAAATATTTTTGACCCTATTAAAGTCGACCAAGGGTAAACAAAGTGTAGGCTGGCATTGTATCAAACTAGCTTTATTAAATTTGATTGGAGGTTTGTATGAGGAAGGGACAGACAAGGACATTATTTTGCACAGCAACTCCCTTTTAAATGAAAATACTGGGAGGAATACAAAGTACTGGTGTGCGTTGGTACAGATCTGTATTTAACCTAGCAAAATCTTACCAAAAAAGTGATTATTTCTGAGAAAGCTTCGTATTCCTTCCCTGTGAAAGTGTGCTGTCAGTGAAGTTGATTCATTATATGATGAGCGTTGTTTCCCTTAAAGAAGAAAGAGAATGATTCAGAGCTTGCGTTACTTCTTGCCTTTTCAGATCTTTATTCCCCAATTTATTCTTGCCCTGCTGGCTCCAGCGGCTGGAGACACATCTAGAGGAGGGTTTGAGGAGTGGGACTAGGGCAGATGTAGGCACCTTAGCCACAGAAAACGCTGTTTTCAACACTTTTCCCAATATCTACAACAGTCCTTTTTTTTTTTTTTTTTTTTTTTTTTACCAGCAAAGTGCTCCAAAGTACTGCACAAACCAAAAATCACTAAGTTTCTCAGTGTTTGTGCCAGTGCATTCATGATCCTTAAACACAAGATACTGTTCTCAGCTCCCAGGAACCTTTTAAGGCTGAAAAGGATGTATTATCCAGATCTGATTCCCCACAGCGATTATTTTAGCTAAAAAAAAAAAAAAAAGCCAAAAGATAACACGAGTTTCTAATGTTCTGAATAGAAAAGAATGATAGCTGCTCAGTTTTTAAACCCCTTAAAACCTAACAGAGGATTTCAGATGCCATCTTGTCCTCCCTGCTTCTTCTTGCCCTGTTTAGGTATCCTGTTGGCTAGCTTGGCTAATTTAAGGTAAATTTACATGAAGAAGGCAATTGGTCATAAGGTTGCTCCCAGTCCACTCTTGCCTAAAAAACCCCAAATCCAGCCTGGAAACTGCAACTCCATTAATTAAAACTGGTGTGATTTGTTTGCATGGAGGGCACACTAGCTCTGATGCAGGATCTCCAAACTGAGTCTTCCCTGCCCAGCTGCTAGACTGAGATGTGTGAGGGAGACACTGGACACCTTGGGATGCTGGCTATGGGGTGCAGATTTTTAAGGCTAAGATACTCATTAAACAATCCATCAGAGTGTTTTTCTGCTTTGTATCAGTTGACAGTAAATCATAAACAAAACTCTTTAAATGGAGTGGTCCAGCTAATGCAGAGGAAAACATTCAAAGCTTTTAGCACTTTTGAGTGATATAAGACTCATAATTACAAAATGTTCTGTACTGAGAACACAAAATAATCCTTCAACCACTCAAGACAGAGCAAAAGCAGAAGCCGCTCAGTCTAGACAGCTTTACTTAGAGGTGTAACTGCAGTGAAAAAATAACCAGACTACCATCTTTGAGGAGATGGACATAATGATGCACATGAATGACAGCCTTATTTTGGTAAGATGTGAGCTCAGTGGAGACCACCAACAAGCTGTCAGCAGATGAGCATTAAATGATTTTGATGAAACGACTGAAATTCTGCTTGAATTAGGCTTGATAAACTAAAATGAAGAGGCCCCTAAACATCCTTATTGAACTTCCCCCAAATGCAAATTTAGCATCTTCAGAAAACATTCCATCACATCTAGATGTAGTGTAAATATAAATATATACATATACACATATATTTGCATAAAGTTTTAAAATATAGAGATGTGGACAAATTGTTTTTTTCTACAGTAGTT
Source organism: Astur gentilis (assembly GCF_929443795.1). Taxonomy (NCBI): domain Eukaryota; kingdom Metazoa; phylum Chordata; class Aves; order Accipitriformes; family Accipitridae; genus Astur; species Astur gentilis. The sequence continues at coordinate 3,332,900 of NC_064919.1, forward strand.
TTAATCTAGTTATCTAGAGTCATAGTGACTTGTTATATTCCCCCAAACCTGTGATATATCAGTTAAAGCCAGCTAAAAATTAGGTGTGATACTCAAACTTTGGATCTGACTATTGAATATGTTTTTTCCCAAAACTCAGAACTCATCTACAGGCCTCATCCATTTATATCTAAGCAACCATTAATACAAGAAGATCGCTGAGTGTCTACTTAGTACTGACATAAATTTGAATTAGCTGAAGTGAAGCACAGTGTAAACTTGATGTGAAACAACTTAGATTTAGGCATGTGAAAGAGAAACATGATGGTAGCTCATCCCAATCTAATAAATGAAATAGTTACAAAGATTGTTTGAAATGAAAAATACATATATAGGAGTGCACCACTGTTACACTTTAATTATTTCATAGCTTGCAAGTGAGTGGACTTGGTAACTTCTCCAGTAAATTAGTCTTTCTAGCACATAGCAGACTGCCTACAGCATTTCTGAGAACAGCGGCAGATCCAAGAACAAAAAAAAAATAAAATTATTTGCATGATTCTGAGCTACTCTTAATACTGAAACTTCAAAGATGAGTTCACCAAAGGGTGAGAGGACTCATAAAGTGTGCAAGTCTAATTTGCTGAAGAGATGCAGCCAGTTTCTAAAATGACTAAATAAATTGCAATTCATTTTTTTCATTTCTATTTTGTCTTTGTGTTTTATGTATTTATAAGGCATCTATCATTTTGTACTTAACTATGAAGCATTTTGAGTCAAATTCTCATTACAATTCTCCCTTAGTAACTAAAAAGAGAAACACAGAGAGACACCTGTAAGCCGGTTCAACCAAATATTTTACTCATTTGTAATATGAACCTCTGATTAGAGGGCAACATCTGTGGTCAATGTCTTGCAAGTATCTTGGAGATACATCAAAAGTGTCTTGTGTTAGATCCTGGATTTGGACTGCTTCTAGGGCTCCCACTCCTGTGGCCTTTGGCACCACCTTACTATTTTACTTCTCTTTTCTTTCTTTTCTGAAGAAGTTAGTCCTTTCTGTGACAATTATCCATAAGGACAAGAGCTCTGCTCTCCTGCCAGGCTGTTTATATGTTGTTGCTGTTGTTGAACTATGTGCTCAATGGTTACCTGTCAACTCTTGGAGACTGGGAGATAAATAAAATGGGAGGAAAGTGGAGGTCCATAATATCTTGTAAAGGGATTACAAACAGTATCTATATATTGAGCAGGATACCTCTTTTCATTTGTGGTGAACACCAGAGAAGAAGGCTTCATGATGTCTGGTCCGGCACAGGATCAGTTTGCCAGGATTGACAAAACACTATAGGAACTGAAACCATAATAAACTAACAGTTTTCTGGCATAAATGAGAAATGAAGAATCAGGTCTGAGATTAGTTATAGTACTGAAACTAATTGCTTGTCTTCCAAACAGGCTCAGTCTCAGTCTTACTGATAATTACAGCCACCACATCATTATCCTTAGGGAGAAAGTGCAAGATATGCTCTGTCAAAGTCACTTTGGAGTCCAGCTCATGGTAGGACTATTCAGGATTCATGTGGACTCAAGTGTCACAAAACAAGTATGTGTTGCCCTTAGCTCAGATGGCATCATGCTGAGTTACTTCAACAGACAGGAGAGATGGTCAGGCATGAACAAATTGAATGCATCCAAAATACGCAACATCATGAGACCTTTTGCTCTAGATCAATCCACAAACTCACTGGAGATCGTACTCATGGTGTTTAGATTTCAGGGTGTCTTAAGTCTCCAGACTAGCTGTTTTCTATTTTTAGTCCTTTTTTTGTGGTTCCCTGTTTTCTATGCTGAACACTTCTGATTCACAAGAACATGAAACTTTTCTTGTTTGATCCAAAATCCAGGAGATCCCTGTTTCCCTCAGTATGAGAGGACCTGGAACTTCTCGCTCATCAAAACAAGTGTTATCTTTACTTCAAGCCCTGTGATGACTGTGTCTACCAAAATACCCCTACCAGACCAGTTCTGTACCAGTAATGGTTCTGTCTCTTCCTGAATAGACAGTAACCTCCGGGAGAATTTGGGCTGGCTCCACTTTGTGGTGTGCTAAGAGCTAGCAGTGGATTGGCAACTTTTTGAAGACTATGGAGAGTAAGGGGAGGAGAGCATTTGAATACCAGTTTGCAGAGAAAACAGAGTAATTTTCCTGGAAAAATGTAGTAACAGCTCATTTGAGCACCTGGTTAAATGCAAAGGGTCGAATTGCTGGATGAGATATTAGAGATGGGTCTGTTCATGGGTAGCTGGCCATATCCATTGCCTAAGTGGGAAGGCATTCACTGTTTATGCTGACAGCTGCTGTAGGGCGAGGTGAGACCTACAGAAGAGATGATAAGGAGTAGATTGATAGTGCCTCTGCGTCAAAAGGCCTGCCAAAGGCTAGTGCAATCTTGTGTTCAGTCCAGCTTAGCTCCTTTTGTGTTTTATTAATTTTTCAGTGAGGAGCACACATGGATTTTTCCAGGAATATCATGTCTATAGGGTGGAGGAGTGGATTAACTGCAGGTAATTTTCTCTTTTATGACTAAAGACACATATACGTTCTACATTAACTACTGCAGCAATACTGTAGCTAGAATGGTAGATTTAATGTTTTCTCCTGTTAAATGTTGAAAAGTGTTCCAGCTGAGGATTCTGCAGAGGCAAAACCCTCACAAACTGCTGCCCAATTAGTGTTGTAATTCCCATATTTCCAAAATTAAGTATAAAGGTTGAAGTAATTAGTAGTTATTTCCTGTATTAGGCACAGTAGAAATTAAGTCTTTCATAACACCACAATTCCTAAGTGACTGAGGATTACCTTTTATGTAACATTTCCTCCCAAGTTTTACTGCGCTACCGAAGCTGCATGGTTCAGTCAAGACAGGACTTAGATTCTCTGCATCCCAGAGATCCAATTGCAATTACAGCATCTTTATGAGGCTCTCGTTTAACTGGTGTTACATGGTAATGTAGCTGAGCGTTTGGTTCATGCTCAACACAAGTTGCTGAGGGAGACACTATCTGGGATGTGAAGTTATTTAAGACAGGGATCTACTCCACAGCTTAACTCTGATGGAAGCAATCTGGTTGGAGTCCTTTCCCTTTGTATATTTTTCTGTCTAAGTGTCATGATCCTTCCAATTTATTATTATGTATATCCTGTGGATGAGCAGGTATTCTGATAATTTTTAAAGTATATATTTTTCTTGGTGTTTTTGATTCACAGAAGACTTGTGCCAACTTCAGGATCATCAGCTGCCTCCTTTTCACCCTCAGCTATTGGTCAAGACCTTTCCCAGTGAACTATTATCTACTCATTTTAATCATCCAAAGTTAACTCAAAAGAACAGTAGAATATAATATCCTAAAACTTTGTATTTATTTTTGAGGTACTGCACCATGCCAACACACTTCTATCATGTCACATTGTGTTACACAGACTTACAGTGAGAAGAAATTTAACGGGAAGTGACATGGTGTAAGTGATGCACTGACATGTATAATTTAAAGACTATACTCTTGTTGGAAGCAGACACCTGCAATTAATTCAGATATTGGGAATTCAAAATGAAACTGATGATTAAAGCCAGAAGGGACTTAAGATGCATATTAAGCTCATGAACTGGTGAATTTCTCTGTTTATCTAGCAGAACAGCACAGTTACTAAATTTCTTCTGAGAACTCATCTGCGGACTACAATTGCTGCTGCTCTGATGAGGTATTATCAATCTATAAAATACACAGAAATTCAGGTTTCTTCAGGTCTTATGCTACCCATGAAGACAGAGCTTGATTTGAAAGCACTTTAAAAAGGATCTACCTTTGTTTTCTATTCTCTCAATATTTTTTATTAAATCAATATCCAAATTGGTGACTAATTTAACCTAGCAAATTTCAGTTACTTTCTATGGTACTACATTGGTGGGTTTACTGAATATCAAGCAGAGAAACTGCTTCATGGATGTGAACAGAAGTCATAATTCTGTATGAACAATTTTGCAAACATACGATGTTACATCTTATAAATACCTCTTCACAGACAATTTGATGCAACAAAACATGCTGGCCTTGAAGTGTGCCTATGCATCCTGTGATTTTTTTTTTTTTTTATAGCCGCATATCTATAACCTGAAATTCAGTATTTTGATCATCTCTGATAGTGGGAAAATACTGCTTCGTTTAGCTGTGCCCTACTATGAAAGCCCTAAATGAGCCAACAGCTTGAGCACTGTATACTAATAGTAATGAACATAGTGATCTTAAGATTGAAGAAACGTACTTTCTGTCTATTGAAATAATTCAACACATGAAGGCTATAGATATCTTCATCTACTTATTTCAAGACATTTAAGAAAGCTACTAGAACAGCTTTGAAATACATATAATGTGAAAAACAGAAAAGAACAGCAGCAGCAGCAGAATTCATTCTACTATGACACCAGTAGTTTCCACTGTAAGTTTATACTTACTAAATTTATGGATAGCTTATCACTGATTAAATGCTAACGTGTATTTATTTACAGCTTGTCTGTTATTTCCCACTGGACTACAGACAATTGATCAAAAAGACACTGTTGACAGACACCTAAATTAGTAAACCAGAGATTAGGATCTTTGTTTAAAATTAATCATCATGTGAATGTTAATGCTCAGGGCTCTGTAAAAAGTTTTGGCTTTTTCCTTTAAGTGTAAACCTTTCTTTTCCTGAGACTATGAGAGTTGACAGAAAAAAAGGAAGAAAAGTAAAACTTGGAGTGTGCCCTGGAAATGAAAGTTTACTCTGGCATCAAGTTCTCACATGTATTAAGAAAGCCCAACAATTAAATAATAGAGTAGGTAAATGAAATGCATAGCAAACTCAGGGTAATATCCCAGGTGGACCGAATGGGTCAGGAACACAAATCCATGTAATCATTGTACTCCAAAGTGAAGGCAGCATTGCCAAGATCCGCCCTTCTTAGCTGAGACAGCCCTTGCTTGCAAAACTGCTGGAAGATGCATTTCCCTGGCATTGGAAATATATATATTTGTATTTCTAACAAAGCTCTTAGGGGTAGGCAGTCTGTCTGATGCCCCATAAATTGCAGATTATTAATTTTTCCACGTCCTGTCATTTCTGGGACTGTTTGATTAGGCAAGCATTACTCCTTTCTTTTTTTTCTTTTTTTTTTTTTTTTTTCCTCTGGCTAGACTACTATCAGCCAATGATGGGGGTTTGAATTGTGAGGCTAGCCAACCTAGTACAACATACTTGCTTCATTTTCCCTGAAGAGTTTGGCAGTCTTGAAAGACATGCTCAGTGTAAACGAACAACTGAGAATGTAATTAAGAGGCATGTTAAACTATAAAAAAGGGGTAGTAACCACAGTATGCTTTCATTAATTAAAGCACTTTCTAATATCAGCCAATTACATCAACCTCCTCTGGCCCTTATATTTCTTAGGCTTTGTGTAACCGGTCCCTTTATCTCTAATGGGATCCTTATAATGCTGACCATGTGGCTTTAGAACAACACCAAAATGCTAATCTAATCCCCAGTGTTGCCCAAAGGCATTACATGGGCCCTGACATGGATCCAAGATTGGTGGCACCCTAATTCAAATAAAAGCAAGAATTAGGGCTGATCAGGTGTCTCAGTGACAACAGTACAATGAGCGATTGGGGGAAGGTGGGGGCAGGTTGGGGAGGGGGAGATGGCAGCAGCGAACGATCAGGCACATTTCAAAAGTAATTGGTCTCCAGGGAGGGTGCGGGTTGCTTCCTAGACCACTTCTACAGAGCCCTTTGCACCTTGCCAGCTGGAGGGAAACTGCAGCCACTTCCAGAGAATAGCAGTGGGGCTAATGGAAGTGCACATACGTGTGAAAATGGAAAACAGGCAGCCTGAAGCCGAAGGAGTCGATTAAAATGGGACTTCCTTCTAGATTTTTCCCCCCTTTTTTTTTTAAACAAATTCAGTCTCGTCATTACGCTGATTTTGCAGATAGCTAGATTAAGCGCGGAAAGTTAGGAACCCTAAAAGGACCAGTTTAAGATCACAGGACTAGACTTCCAACCCTGTCTTGCTGCATATGTGGCATGAAATGAGATTGCTTCAAAGACACAATAAGACTTTTCAGCATTTTTTGTGTTGGTTTTTTTTTTTTTTTTTTTCTTCTATAACATCGACTTTCATGGAGCAATTTTATTCTGTAGATCTTGAAACATCCTCCAGTTGCATGACTGCACCATCATCCCTACTTTGTGCAAAGGGGAAAGGTGTTGAGAGCTGGTGCTTTGTGCTCAAAGACACTGAATACAACCTCCAGAAAGGACATCTTCTTACCGGTTCACCCCACTAAATTACAGGCATCTTCCTAAAAAAAAAATAATAAAAAAAAATCTCTGCTGCAGCTCTAAATGGAACAACCAAACAGAGAGTGGAATAAGAAATGAAATAACCCAGGAAATACTTCAGCTCATTTTAGCTGTTAGAAACCCCCCAGGAATTCTCTTTATCAGACTTGCACTGGCTTCTTGCTCTGCCAAGTCAGGTACCAGCAAGTCTCTAACTTTAGCCTGTAACCACTATTCAGGCATGACTAAGCTTTTCCAATGCGACTAAAACACTGCATTTAGTCAGTGGAATTTAACACTCTCTTTCAAGATCCGTCTCTGTGTTGCTGTGTCCCGGGCAGCTTGTCCAATCCAATCTGTGCTTTTGAGCATTAGGGCAGAAATTTTCACGTCTTGTTGGGAAGGTGACTGTCAGATTTGCCTTCAGAAAGCTGTAAGAAGATCCCCAATTCTTATTCCTTTCTTCTGTATCTTTTTTGTGGCTCTGCAAGTGACAGAAACGTATGCAACAGATGATTAAGCTCTGATTTTTTTTTCTTTTTTTAATCTGCTGGAAAGGTACAGAAAGATCTAAGAGTGTGTTAGAAGGTAGGGCTTGCTGATAGACTAGATCAACTTCTGCAAAATCATTTCTGAGTGGGTAACAGAAATACATTTACACACATAATTTTTGTCATTAGTTATTTTTTCTTTGACAATAAAATTCTTCTTTTATTTCACTCCAACTTTACCACATAAGAAAACACAACTTTGAATTGTGTTAGTTCATCTGGAAAGCCATAGCTTAATGCAGAAACTTTCTAGAAATGGACAGACTGTATGTTTTGTGTATTCTCCCATGTCCTCTGCAAAAACAACCTACCTGTCATTAGAGCAACCTGCTTTGTGCCCTGTGAACACCATCTGACTCTTACCAAAATATTTAGGTCTTACAGTCCAATTTACTGAATACTCTTCTTTGTGTCCCAAGCTACTCTGATGAAGATTTAAATAAAAAACCTGACTACTATACTTTTCTTATCTTCCTGCTGAAAGAATGTTGGACTATGACTGCGACCAGGCTATACATTTTTTAACCCCGATAATAAGGCAGGTTAAATCCAGACATGTTGTCACCACGTTATGTTGGTAGGAACAATGGAGACAAGCAAGACTTTGGATGAAAGGAACAAGTCTGTGGTGAGACATCATCCCACAGCTGCTTCTTGGTCCTATAGAAGTCGATGTGGTGTCCCTTAGTGTAGTGCAGAACTTCAGGCTACAACCTTCTTGCTTTTTTCCAGCCTTTCTCAGGAGATGGCACCCAAAACAGTGGCACATCAGAGAACTAACCACCTCCTCACCTTGCAAAGAACATCTCTCCCTTCGCATGTAGAGATTAAGTGGAGTATTACCATGCACGTGCTGCAGTTTTGCTTTTGTCCTCTTCTGAACGCATTTGCCTGTTAGTGGAAATACATTCTCTTAATTCCAGAGAGTGTAGCAACTCTCATTATATTTTTAACTGCTTTATGGATCACACAGCAGACCTATAATGCGTGTTCTCAAAAAGACAACTAATTTTCATTTTCAATCAGCTTCTCCACAAGATTTTTCACATAGCCTCCCTTCACACCACTAATTTCATTTTGGACCTGCCATCATATCACACATCCCTTTGCCTGCTGTGCTAACATGTTTTCACATGCTTATCCTTTATTACCACAAGAGAGACGAGACTCATAATGATGCTTATCCCTTCTCTTTGCAAAAGTTCTGGGGCAGGACCCTGGCTCCACTAGAACAAAAGAAGCAGAGAAAGAAAGGATTTAATGATAAAGGAGGAGAGCAGGAGAAATCAGTTCAATTAAGAGTAAATAGAAGCTCTAACCTGGGCATACTCGAGGTGGCTTCAGCAGCACTTAGCCATCGTGGAGAGGAACCTGGCATTGCATTTCTTCAAAATAGCCTGTGTAAAGCTATAAGCTTTGAGACAGGGGAATGTTTTAGTTCCTATTCAAGCAATTTCAGTTCAGGGCAGGCAAGATTCCCATGTTACAATCCAGCAAGGTCTTCATCTGAGCCGCTGTATATGAACATACAGAGGCAGCTTTCCACCTTCCAGATGCAGTGGATGGTGCTTGCCCCAGCTTGGTGGCCATCTCGCCTATGAAGTGAAAATGGCTGGTGGAAGGATTCTGCAGTCAGGCAGCTTCTACCCACAGACGTATGCTACAATGGTCACCTGCAAAAAGGAGACTTGGTCCTCCCATCTTTCCAAAACAGCACGTGTTTTATGGGGATTAGGTGTGCTGTGGTGATCTCCTAAGGCATCTCCTTTCTCTCAGCAGAGACACCAGAGTTAGCTTTTAAACATGCCCCTGGGCTTTCCAACTTGTGAGGGTGGAAGCAGCACTTGCAGATCAAAGGTCCATCATGCAGAGAATACGGTTTGCACACCAGCGTGGTGGGTCCCTGATCCTGGTGATTCCTGCTCCTACCTGGAGCGCATCGTCACTGGCTCTGCACCCACCAGCTCCCGGTCTGTCACTCTAACAAGCTATTATTTCGCAGAGGCCATACACCCTAATTACCACTGTGCCAGGAGCAGTGACATCCCTGCTGATGGTCAGCATTTCCGTTACGTGCCTCGCCAAAATGCTCTGCTCGTCCCTTTGTGTGCAAGTGGCTCAGAGTAATTGAAAACAGACCATAATATTGGGTTGCTGGGGTAAGATAAGGATACAAAACTTATTAGTGTTTCATGTAACAGAGACAGAAAGGTGGAAAGAATTGATTGACTGTTTTTGCAGGTTCATTGAGATTAGCTCAAGTGAAGGCCCTCTTCTGCTCTTCACCTTGAACATGAATTGGAAAAATCTCCTGTGCGTCACCACTTTTCTCAGCTGAAACAAAATTAATCCAGAAGAGAAGTGGGAATGAGCAGGATTTTTTTTTTCCAAGCTTTGTTGTTAATTAAAAAAACAATTACTAGGGATTTCTAATTACTTTACAAGTACACTATAGCCTGTACCTGCTCCTCAGCAAATTAGAGAGATAATACTTGAAACATCTTATTAAACAGAATTACTCTTCCTCCACATCCATTCACACTTCTGCTTAATAGTCTTTTCAAGCAACACCTCTGTGAAACTTTTGTGTCCATTAAGGTATTTTACTGCTATTAATATTGTTCAATAGTTTTCATGTTTTTCTGTTGCAAATGCAATAAAGTGGCAAGATTGGGCTAAGGGGCAGTGTTGGAAAGACCTTCAAATATGTCTGTTATAACAGATGGCCCAAGAAAAGTGACGGCATAACATGTTGAGCACCATGGTAAGAAGGTGATAATCACTTCAGAAATTCTGTAGACAGCCTTGAGAGACAAACACTAAACACCATGGATACAGAGAGGGGAGGATGGGAGAAAACTTCACACAGTCTTTGTGAGGAAGTTAATAAAGTTAGAGTAAGTCTGTGATCTGTGTTACAGTGAACAGAAATTCACCCAGGAATTAACCACATGAAAGAGCAGCAAAGGACTGGTGATTTGGGGCAGCAAATACATAAGCATCACGGTTTTGCCCCAGTGGTGCTGAGTTTTCTGCAGAAATACTGTATTTAATTCCAAGCAATCAGTAACAGAAAAGCAGTGACCTTATTAGAGGAATTCAGCAACAAAATACTGAAACAATAAAGAGATTAATGGTGATGGCAGTGATTAACATGTAGTTCAGAAAAAAAAAAAAAAATTATTTGGTAACTGTTCTGAAATATTTAAAAGATGTCAACAGAGAATATGTGCTACAAAGGGAATGGCAATGTGACCTTAAGAAACCATATTGCTATTTAGAGATGGTTTAAAAAAAAAAAAGAAAAAAAGAAAAAAGCTTCCTGACAAAGATGTTTTAGAGTTTGGAGTGGTTTTCAAAGAGAAGCAGTAGAGTCCCATTGATTTAGGTACTGGACTTTAGCTAAAGGGCAAAGCAATAGCTAGTAAAGCATGTAGGCCACCCTGCTCAGGACTTCTAATGATCTTATATTCTTTCCCAAATGTCAATGGTGTAATTCGTTGTTTCATAGCCTGAAATCCTTGGACTTCTCTCAATTATAATGAAAGCAACTGAAGTGAAAGAGAAAATAAGTAAGAAAATTTCACAATGGTATTTTGGTGGGGGGTGTGTGTTACCAGTTTCAACTCAGCATAATGTGCATTATAAGGTCCACTTCTTTTTTTTTATTGTAATTAATTGGTCACTTCCTGACATATACAGATACTACAACATTAATTGTTTGAGGTAATAGTTTAACTTCTTACCTCCTCCCCAGGTGCAAGTGTGGAACCATGAATTTGCTTGCATTTGGAACAACCAGCTCAGGGGTTTTAGATTTTGCTTTTTAAGAAAGTTTTCACATTTGAAATACAATTATTTTTTTTTTAAATTCTATTTTTCAGCATTGGATCAGTTACTGTTTGATGTCAAAACCCTGACTGAATCTTACTTCAAATATTTAAATATTGTTTAGGTTACTACTTACTGTCAGTATCTACATTTTATATTGTAGATAAAGCATGACCACACCAAAATGTAACATCTGTTTTACAATTTAGCAAATACTGTTTAAGAATCAAAACATCGGGAAAAAACCCTCACTTACCTTGGAATACCCCAGAATTATTTTTTTTCTCACCTTAATTCTTAGTTACCATATTGTTCAAGATTGTAAAATATGTGCTATGAATACTTCTTCCTGAGTGTTTGAAACCACCTTTTTTTTTCTCTTTTTCTTTTTCTCCCCCTGACCCCCTATGGATTTTCATATACTTTGGGAAGAGAAAGAGTCTTTGAAAACTGAAAGGTCAACTTGGGCTTGTAAAACACAGCATACAGTTTGGTTACTCCAATTTGCTGTTTGCTTATGAATCTCATTTAACCATTTATTTTGTGCATTGCTTCATATTGACATTCAGCACATGGTAACAGTAACACTACTTATGCAAAATACAATAGAAGGAACTTTTCCTGAAATAACCAGTTAGTCTTTGAGTTTCTATACGATCTCCCTCTTGAGTAAGTAATAAGAACAAAATCACATATTGAATGATATTCTTAGGAACATATGTTTTAATTGGTTCCTGTGCACCATCATGTTTTCCAAGATGGCAGTACCACGAAGCAACATTAATATCTATTCAAAGCAAAGTAGATCACAGCTGGCAGGTAGATTTTATTAGAGACTTATGAGGAAGAAATAAATTAAGCCACAAGGGATAAAAATGAATAGGTTGAGGGCTGACTGAACCCAGAATGTTATCCACCCTCCTATGTCAAATTTGTCTGGCTTGCAACCTTAACTAGGTTGTCCTTGAAAACAATAAAATGAGGTGCTGTGTTTATTGTTGAGGACCTCTCTTCCAGAAGGCATAAATGGCACCAGCGTTTGCCTGGGCTCCCTGTTTCAGCAAGGATCCAGCTTCACTGGTTCACCTTCACCCTTCTGTGTTGCGAAGGAAGGGGCAAGTTTTCATCCCAGTAATGTTGCTGTAAATAGAAATTAACTCCATAAAATCGACAGGTCTACCCTGCCTATATGTGTGCCTCAAAGCTTTTCTTTTTTCCACTCTATCAGCTAGTTTTATAAAAACATGACTTTTCCCTAAAAACCTTTCTTCAGTTTGCAGAATAGGTAGGGACTAAGTTGGGTCATTAAAATTTAGTTTAAATCATTACTGACAAGAAAGTATTCTCCTCTGATAAACAGTGGTCTGTGGGTCTTGTTAAAAAAGGATGATTTGTAGCCTATAGGATGCAGCAAAGCTCTGATGTTACGTATATTTTGAGAAGGACCAAGCATCCTTCTGCACCAGTACTGCAGTGTGATGCCCCTGGTAATGTCCTCTACTGGTCAGAAGTCAGACAAAGGAGCTGGGTCAGAAGACAGCTTCATCTCCTGCAGATTGTGATTAATTTGCTCATATTAGACTTCTGTACACACTTTCCTTTCTGAGGCTATGGGTCCCAACAGGTTTGGGTAGAAACCATCGAAAATTTGGTGATGCAATAGCTGCTGATTTGATGACAATGAAACATTTTTTGTGAAAGTTCATGGATTTAATTGAAGCTTTTCAAGGGAGAATATTTCCTTCCAATAAGATCATGTATTTTGTTTAATTTTAAATGATGTTAAAATTTAAAAAAAAACCAAAACTTGATGTAACCATTGCTCAGCTAGCAAATATGAAACACTGTGACCTCTGCAAGTGATACTGCAATTATTTTCTTTTTGCTAGGCAGTTCTGAGTATACACACCCAAGAGTAGTCTGAAAAGTTTAAAAGCTTGATTTAATTTCAATTCCTACAGGTGAGAAGTGAAAACTGCTCTGCACTGGTGAAAGTAAAAACAAAATGCTGTTGAAACAAGCGCTTTTTTCAACACTTTTTTTGTTGTTGTTCTTTTTCACAAGTTTTTGCAAAACCAACTTGAATACAAATAGAATTATGGGATGCAAATCTTTCTTCTTGTTTGCCTTAATTTTGTTGGGGCATATTATCAGTCAAGTGTAAAACTCAGAGAAAGGTTGTGGGATACTTGCCTCTAAAAAAAAGTATATGTTACAATATTTAACATTTTATGTTTGAAGGAAATTATTGAGATTATTATAATAAAAAGGATTATTAAATTATGTATATTTACATTTTCATTTTCTTAAACCTGAAAGCACTTTGTGTGTATTTCATCTCTTCCCTGCAGATTGGAAGCTCATTTGTCAGATTCACCTTCTAGTTGTGCAGGTATTCCACAATGAAGAAGTGGAGGGAGAAACATTTATCAAAAAGAGAAATGTCTATAAAGCAGTGGAAATTGGTGGGCAGCTGAAGGGACGGATCTGATTTCTTTTACAACATTTAAATTATTCTTTGCAATTGACTGTATTTCAAGTTGCCAATGTCCCCTTAACTTTCAGGTCTTTGTGAAGACAGAAGTGCTTTATGCAGACGCTGACCTATTTTATTTCCTTTTTCATGTATATTTCAGCACAGGAAAGTTAGTAGCATCCTAATATATTATATACTGTAATTATGACATGGTTGTATTTGTGTAGTTTCAATGCAGATGCACTTTTTTTTCATGTTCTGCATGAACCAGTTGCCTTCAATAAGAACTGAAGTGACCTCTTTCTTTCAAAAACTATTTATTACAGTTGCAAGACCTACATATTCTATTTCCATATGCACTGCTGCTGGTTCTTGGAATATGCCGGCAGCAGGCTGTTTTCCTTTAGCTGTGATAACAGCCAATACAAAACTAAGCACCACTATAAATTCATTAAACCAGCAAATAAGTATTAATAAAAGTGGACAATAAAGTATTACATAGACTCTTAAAATTATGGGAGAAACCTTTGAATATTTAATAGTCTTCTAGATGTAGTGATATAAGGATACAAAGAAAACATGGGAGAAGCATAAGGAGAAGTGATATTTTTATTACCCAACTGATAAAATTTAGAACAAACATTTCTGAAGGGCTTGCGAGTTCAAAACCATGTCCATTTCTTCTAGCCATCTGCCTGACATGTCCAGCTTTCCATGTTTGAAAGTTTCCTTATGTTTTCCAAATGTATGAATTGTCCTAAGAATAAATAGTTTGTCTCTTTAGAAACTTTTCCTTTCTTGGAATCTTAAGCAAGTTAAAAAGAGGAAATGTAAAATTATGTAAATGAAGGTGATATCCTGGGTATAAGCCTGCAAAACAGTCTGTGGGTTTATTAGCTATCTCAGGAACTCAGTTTTTATCTCCCACACATCTAATACACTATTTCTGCCCAAACTGCCTCTTGGTTGCAGGTATCACTCTGGAGAGGTGAGGCCTTTCCCAGCCTACATGTCTCTAAAGCACTAGAACCTGAGAAATCTTTCAACTCTTCTTATTTAAAAAATGCCCTCTATTAAGCTAACCCTTTTCTTGATTGTCTGCTCTTCCTGCTATAGTATTTCCATATGGCAGTAAGCAGACATTAACAGAGGTGTTAGGAAAGCAGCCAAGATACAAAAAATGGCCTGATTTGATTTAAAAAAAAAAAAAAAAAATCTGTAAGAATTTTTTCCTTGTAATACAGCTTTGTGAATTGTAATTTTCTTTACTATAGCTTTTCTGCTGCAATCTCATGACACATTGGCAAAAGTTTGCTGCAGTTTGAAATTGGTTTGGTCAACCTAAGCTGTGTTTCATTGATGTTAAACTCAAAATGAATCAGTAGGTTATCAAAGCTGTCTCCTTCAAGAAATTCAGTGTTACTCTTGTATATGAATATTTTGAGGATTGAATAGAATTCAAGGTGTTTTTACTGTATTTTGTCTGCAATGTCTTACTTTAGAAATTTTGTCCATATCATGTCACTGGGAGAAGCATGTCCATGGCATGGTGCTGGACTTGACACAAGCTCTTACCCATCCCACAAGCCCGTTACAGTGTTCCCGCGACTCTGGCTGGTTACAATCCCTTTCCAGGGCATTGTAGATCTATGTGCTTCTTAGTTTGATTGTACCAAGAAAATGGATCTCTGAGAAGTCAGTGCACACTTGTACTTTCTTCATAACAATGGTCAGACAATGCTCTACAATACCATGACGAGCTTTGGGCACCCCAATATGAAAAGACATTAAGCTGGGGCAAGTCTACCAAAGCTGGTCAGGTGCTGGTGCGCTTGCCCCATGACAAGAGGCTGAAAGAGCTGGGCTTCTTGGACTTTTTCTCTAAATTTCATCTAAATGTTTGCAAAACTGCACTGAAAAGTTACAAAGCTAAGTTCCTTTGTAACAAACAGAGGTGCTAAAAATCTAAAAGAAGCTGCCTCTTTCTTTTCTTGCGATTTTGTTCCATTATTACTAAAACATTACAGCTTTAAGAAAAATTTTGGTTTGGGCTTGGAGAAAAGTTTAAGGGGGCCTCTTCATTATGTCTCTCCTAGAAATTACTCTTAGAAATATTAGGTTCGGTGAGAGTATGAAAATTGCACTTTATACTCTTTTTTTGGTGTAGCTTACATCTGAATAAAGGTGCAAAAATCCTATTTCAGATTGCCCATTTTATGTATGTACAATGTGAAAATAAATCTCCTTTTTAATTTTAACTCTTTTATATCTAAAAATTTAATAAGCTCCCATTCACTGAGAGTCAGTTTTAATGCATCTACTCAACACCCTCAATTTTCAAAAAGTAAATATGAGGACTGTCGTTTTAGTAAAGTCAGGGGTCTAACCCTGCTCCTCACAAGGGTAATAGCTCATCACCAGGGCAGTATTAGGCTGTATATGCTACTTTTACAAATTGTGTAAGAATTAATGAGATTCAGGCACTGAAACAAATGGCCTCGCATTCTCTCTTCTTGATTCCTACCCCACTCTATGTAATCATTCTTCCTACTTCCTTGGGCTGATCTTGGACCTTGCTTAAAGCTGAGCAAAAGAAGTTATGTGTTGGATAGTTAGTGGCCCGGGAAACCGTGAAGGACATATAACTCCCTGTAGGTATTTTGCATTTTCTGAATCTGTAATTTGCAATACCCTCCAAGTTTGTGTTTGAGCAGGGGCAATATATATGGCTAAATCTTCAGTATCTTTCAGTCATACCTACATCCTTGCAGTTCCCTGAGCTTTGGACCTGTGTCAGGAGCTTCCTGGTCTGATTGAGGAAGCTGGTTAGATGAAGGAAAATGCCCTGTGCCAGGAGCAGAACTGGACCAGGTGTAAATGGAAAAGAAACCACACACAGAAGGGACCTTCATCTTGCAGAATGACAAACAAACAAGTTGGAGCTAGATTTACATGACTAATAAGGATAGCTAAGCAGACATTGTAAATTATTTTCCATGAAGTTAAAGCTATGAGTGCTTTTGCTTCAGTTAGAGGAATGGGAAAATAATAACCTTATTCTCTGGTTAACAAATCATGAGAGATCCTGTGGTCATGACCTAACACGGGTAACACTCCTATCTGCATGGTGTTTGAACAATTTGCAGACATCCTGTTCTTCTAGTCTTTGCAGATGCTTCTACCATGTGTTGAATGGCCAACAATTTATTGCCTGTACAAGTAACATTTATGCAGTAAAATTATCTAGTATATTCTCAGAAACTCAATAAAATGGCAAGCAAAATATTTCCATAACGTTACTCAATAAAACATTGAATTCACCACTTTTTAAAAAATTCCCATATTTTTTAAACTTTTAAAAATGGAAATTTGGTCTAAGCATAGAAGTGAGAAACTGGAAAATTACACAAGACTGCTAATATTTGGTACCAGCTTAGTTAACACTTTTTTTTCCCTCTGAAAACAAGGTTTATAGGAAAATCAACTGTACCAAGGTATGGATTTTGTAGCTGGTTATATTCTTTTATTATCTGGAAGTTGGAGTACAATAATTCTGTTCCCACTGGGACTCTCTCCTCAAACTATGGCTCTTGCAATCTTCAGAGTGAAGTATCTTTTAAAGTGGTTTTTGACATAAAATATGATACCGGTATACAATGATCTGTGCTATTCGATTTTCACAAAACGCAAGGTGTGCTTTTGATCGTGTATATGAACTTTGAAATCATATGGGCCTCATCTGTCTCAGCTATTGCTCTGATAGTTGTAGTCCTCTGGTTGGAGGGAGAGCTGCCCTCAGAAACTCTCTTCTCCCACCTTAGTTCGCTCTAATAGGAGACTGAGCGGGGCAGAAGTGATTGTGAAGGACAACGAATATTGGAAAAGTGGCAATTATTCCATGCACATATTATGTAGTTTGCTGCCATTTGTAGGGATTTTTAGTGCTTCTAATTAAACTAAATACTACAAAAGTAGAATGCCCCCCCCCCCCCCTTTGAAAAATATTACTAACTCCAAAAACTGTGAAACCAATGCCCAAAATATATGCGGGTCAGCTGAAGCAAAAACATTTAATCTCTGTACTGTATTATTACTTTTTTCCTAGCCCTTTCTGGAGCATGTGTACCTATAAGAAAAGCAATAGCCACAGATAATAATCATGCTGCCAGTTGAGGTATCATACCTAGGATTAGCTGAGGCTTAGGAGGAGGACAAGGTCATTGCCAGGGCTCTCCAATTACTACTAGTATCACTACCTTTTCTAACGTGTCAAATGGCGACAAGCTTTTGAAGGCTAAATCCAACAGCAGCAGCTTCTAGATGGGTTAGAGGTAAATGAGTGACACCGAGTCTGAGAGTTTGACATTGTTTGTCAAGATAAGTTCACAATGAAGATGACTTTCATTTCCAATATAAGCTATCATAAAAGGGATTGCACCTATAAACTGTGCTACTAAATGCCTGACCCTGACAAGAGGGGAGCCTTAAATAAAGTTAATGACAAATTGCCAGGGCTATTTGGGATAATTATTAATTGTTATTAAGTTATATTTTCAGTAGCTTTTGTTTCACTTTTTAGAGTCATAGTTAAATTTACAGTTTTCCTTTAATTAATGGGGTTTTGGGGATGCTAACCTGTCAAAGGGCTGCACTGTTTGTTTCCTAGCAATGTTTTTCAACATTTATGCAATAAGATTTAGTGGGTGGAGAGAAACCCTGTAACCAGAGGGCTCACAAGCTGAATGTTATTTGTTTACTCTTTAGCATAATTTGATTCCTGCTTCCCTGATAAACAAAAAATGACTTGATAATTCTCTCCCTCTTGGGGGCAGGGAGGGTAGAGGAGGAAGAAAAGGAGAGTTTGCATGCAATATGGCAGTTTCACAAGTGAAATTCACAGGATCCTCTAGAATTTAGCTCAAAATGCTTAAGGAAGCTCTAGGGTATTCTACCAGTAAGTCACAGAGCAATTGGTTGCTTCTGGAAATTGTATTTATTCCCCTTTGTTCATTAGGCAGACAGGTTACTTGTTCTTACCTACCCTTAATTGTCAGGATCTGGAAAGATGTTGATGAAATTCAGCCATTTCTTAGGGTTATTGCTTTAACCTGGCTGCAAATCCTGTGACAGGGAGTGAATTTGGCTGCTGTGGATGAGCACCCCATCCTCCTGGTTGCTGTTGCACATGGCTGGGTACCCTCCCAGGGAGCACACCGTTGCATGGGTGGGATGTCCCAGTGTGGGATGCTACCAGGCTGTAGTGATCACTGTGAAGTGCAAGCTTGGAAACTAAGGTCGTCTTTTGAAATGAATGGTCTGAAATTTTGGGGGTTTTCTGAAGGAAATGCAGGAGCACAACCCTGTGGATTCAGCAGCAAATTTGGCAAGACCTGACTTGTAACATGCAAAGGTTTGGAGAAAAATATACAACAATATAGTATTTGTAAGATGTACTTTTAAAAGTAAACTGAAACTTCTAAAACTCGTATAAAGAATTTACATCTCCCCAGAATTGTACAGTCATTTACTCACAGTCCTTCAGAAAAACCATCTCAGTGCTGACCTCAATCCTAATTCTCCTCTGCTCAATCTGCTGCCTTTCTGCAGTGAATACAGTGAAGTGTCTTAAAAAAAGCTGCCATTAACCAAATGGCAGGCTGCATTTCTTGCAAAGACTTGAACTGAAGGATAAAATAGCGTTCTCATTCTCTGTTAAGTCCTTCAGTATAAATAACTTTTGACAACCTGTTACCTTGTTTTTCCTATTTCTCATGAAAATATTTTTCTTATAAAAAGGCCCCAATATGGACACAACATTGTAGAAGATGTATAGAGGATACTACAGTTCTTTAAAATAAGACTGGCTTCAAATGTGCATCTGACCTATTTAACAGTATTTGCTGGTTGTGATTTAGATTTTAAAAAATCCACCCACCTACCCAACAAAAAAACATTGTTTCCATTCTATTTCAGAAGTTGATTTTGTGAGTTTTTTTGTGTCCTACAAAAAGGGTTTTTCAAGAGAAATCTTGACCGTGAAGTTGATAGGATCATTACCTTGTTATTTCTGATGGTGAACAACAGAAAGACATAATTTCCAGCAAGAAACAATGGCATGCCAGTTCTACTAATTATGGCTTTTACCTAGACACAGTGATTCAGAAGAAGCAGCTGACTATGGTTTTATGTACTAGGGCTACAGCCTGTCATCAGAAAATTAGTCTCTCAGGTGGGGGTGTTTTGTATCCTCTCATATAATACTCAAATGGTACAACTGTAAAAGTATATTGGAGAAGTCCAATGTGAAAAATTTAAATTGTGTTTTGTTATGACGTCCAATATCCTTCTGTTATCAAAAATCTAACGTAATCCTTTAAGGTTGGGTTTTCACAGAGCTCATCACTTGAACACTTTTGCTGAGTGACTCAGCACTCAAGTCTAGACACAAACATACACAAAAACTCCCCAAAAACTCCCTAAAAACATACTTTCAGTCTGAGTTTCTGCTCTCTTGACAGCTATCCTGTGTGACTCAGGTTCCTTCTTTTTTTTGGGAACTCGCAGTTTTTCTCCTTCCTGGGGAATTTGTATACCCATGAAGCTGTGCTGAGATTTAGCTGAGAGCAGCAGTATTTTCCAAACACAGACAGAGGGAGAGAAAAATATGTGGGGGTTTTACTTGCATTTTTTGCCTCTCTACTTTCAGATAGTTTACTAATTATATGTACTGTGAGTTTACTGTGCTGTTAGCAGATTCCTTGTGGGATTGTGTTTTGTTTCTCATTATCTAAGTTATTCATTGTCTACAACACAAAGTTGAGTATTTCTTCAAGGGAAGAGAATGTGCTTTGCATTTATTAATTATTTTTCTCTCTCTTTTTTCCATAAAGGCTCCCATGAGCTCCAAAATTAAGCCAGTCCTGACTGAAGTGGCACTAGGACTGTGCTGATCTCATACCGGGAGAGTGTTTGCAGGAGACCAGTGACCTGGAGGCACTCAGCTTGAAGACGTCTGCTTTCTGCCTTTCTCGGAGATATTCTGACCCCAGGTAACTTCTTTTCCAGGAGTTAGAGTATTCTGCCATTATTGATATCATTCAAGCTTGGCAGGAAAACAGATGTCTGGTCCAGAAGCTTTTAGAAAATGCATCTGCCCTCAGTTGTCCCCAGCTCTTACATTTTTTATCTCTTTTCTTTGAACGCATATAGATCATCATGTGTGTTTCATTTTACAGCACATTAGATCTGCATGTATCCCCTACCATCATCCCCTTCTCTCCCAGAAACTTACATGTCAGTGTACGTTGATGAAGTTTGCATAACAAACAAGAAATTACCAAATCAGAGGAGAACATCATATATCAGAACAATATCAAGAGGTTCTGAATACTCATCCTGAGTATCAGTAGCCTTTAACCTCACCTAACAACGGCACTGCTGTTACTTAATGGTCCTTCAAGAAGCCAAACTAATAATGTCCTAGGTAAAAGTTGCCATAGGTTGACATCTAACTGAAACTCAGCAATGCATATAAACGATTAAAATATTTATATTAACTGAACTGTGCTTAAGTACCTTTTAAAGTGTCTTTATAGGATTTACGAGCAGCCGCTCTGTTGGGTAGGTTGAAAAAAGTATCCACTTCCCACTACAGCGCGATCGTTAGTTTAACAGCTCATTCACCTCTGCTGTTTCCGTAAAATCTGAACTGCTGCCCTCCCTCTTACATTAAACAATAAACATGTTTCCCTGCTCAATCTTCATCACGGTGACAATGAACCACGATACTACAAAATCCGAACTACCTCCTCTTTCTTAACAGTGTTGCAAGAATTTTGACCAGGAATGAGCACGCTCTTGATTGTTTGGCTTTGAGTCCAGGCTTAGATTTTAAAGGTCAAATTTAATCCAAAGCCACCTTAAATGAGTTTCTTATGAGTTTCTGCATTATTTTTCTTTTTTTTAAATGACTTGGACATCTTACTGCTCAAATTATTGAATGATGGGAAAGAATCAAATAGCACCAGAGACAAGGAAATTAGTATCCCCTAATTCAAACCTTGCACTTAAACCAAAGGAAATTAAAAAGTGTTTTGAATCAACAACATAGAACCTAAAATGCAGAGGAGAGGTACTTTTCTATCCAAAGTGTGTAACCACCACGCTATGAAGAGGCAAGCTGAGGTGTATACTGGCACACAGCAATACCAGTGTAATAAGTAAGCTTTTTTTTTTTTTTTTTTTTTTGAGTCTGTTTTTGTTTTGTTATACTTTTCTTTTTAATGATTTTAGAGCAGTTAGATTCTGCCCTTGTGGAAAGGGCACAATTTTCTCATCTTTTCTCATTTGGGTTTATGTAAGCTGACATTTGCAGTGCCATTTCTCTCACTCTTAGCTATTTAAAGGCGCTTGCCCAAAGAATCCTTTTGGGAACTGGCTTTCTAGACTCGGGGCTGATGTTGCTTTCTGGGTGAAACCTTCTAACCTCTTCAAAGAAGAGACAGGTTTGACCCCAAAGCCCTTATTTATAACAACCAGTCACAAGGTGACCATCCTGCATGACCTGTGGAATATACTACACACTATTTTTAGACACCACAGAATGCACTCAAGGGCAAATGACACAGTCCATGATTAACAAAGAATTCCTGCAGAAGTATTATTCATTATTAAGCCACATAAATGGTACCAAAGAAAAGAAAATCAAGAAAAGGTTGATAGAGGTTCGAATAGTATGAGCTCTTCTTGGGCATCTTGAAGTAGTGACATTTTTCACTGAAAACCCCCATATTCTAATTTAAAGATTAAGTTAAATGCCTTAGTTTTATGCTTATACACACATGGGTATATGTGTGCGCATCCACGTAAATTTAAACATCCTACCTTGTACATACAGTAATTTCACAAATCTAAATAAGCCTTTTTTTCAGTCCTTAATTTTCCACAGAAAATGGTCATTCATATCCATCAACTGGCTGCTAACATGATTTAAGCAAACAAATACACACCAAAAATCAGTGGTCCAAATGTAAATTGAGCACAAATGTATAAATAAATACATTGAAGATAAATAATGACAAAAAAATCTTTTTACTTTGCCGCATGTGAGTTGAAAAATTTCTCTGTAAATAGTTCATAAGAACTCATGTTTAACAGAAAGCAAGACTTAGGGGTCTGTGAACAGGATGGGGAATCAGAAATAATTTCAGTAGTTAAACATGGCCTTCTCCTGTGTTTAGCAAATCACTTAATCAGTCAAATTCAAATACCTGAATAATTGGATAACTGTTAAAGAGTACAAGAAGAATTTAAGTATTCAAAGTGGTTTAGCACTTTTTTTTTTTCCCCTGAGATTGTTTAATTTCCAAGTGATATGTTACGTATTTAGATATTGGAAGTATTAAGAAATACTTTGATGATGAAATGCAATACTGCATGGATATTTCATCCAACAGAGTGAAACTTAGTCATTACTTTAACTTTTTTGATAGTCAGTTATTACAGTGGGACTTGAAAAATTCACACTGTTTTTCTAACAGTGGCTAATACCTTATTATACAGCTCTCCAGTTGAGCTTTGCTACAGTTACTAAACTCACAATGCCTTTTTATAGTCTTGTGAAACTGGAAAATTTTGGGTTTTTTTACCTGACCTTTTAACTTTTCTTTAGATTTGGAGAAAATCTGACATACTGGGCAGGCAGGTAAATACTTTTGTGGTGAAAATTATAACACCTTGTGTTCCTTTGAAATTTTTAATATTTTAATGTTAAACATCAACTTTCAGGAATTTAATCTCAGTAATAGAATGCATTACTTTTACTGAAATTTGGCATCACCATCCCAAACCAAGAAACTTGGTATTTTTTCTTTTTATATATGGATATATACACACACACACACTGTGTACAAATCATATATAATATAGACAAAATTTCATAGGTAAAAAGTGATATTTTTAAATAGAAGAAATGACACCCCACCCCCCACCCCCCCTATTTAAAAGCACACTTCAGAGATCTACCTAAAGGGTTTAAAAGTAATTATTTCCAAATCTCCCTCTCTCCACACATACTTCCATTTTTGTGACTATTATCAATTATTCTTGCCTCAGCTGTAAAAGTCTTTTCTGGAAACTTTCGGTTGTGCTGGCCTGTGCTTTCAGCAGATCTCACCAGTTAAATAGGGTCAGCTCTGTTCTTTCTATGGCCGAGGGAAAAATAATGGTGCTGATTCACCCTTTCCTCTGAATCAATATTAAGCTCAGTGGTGTGCTAGAAGTGAAGCTATTCTTTTTTAAGGAGGTCAAAACAAGATCCTGATTGCTTCTGACTTAAGGAATCCTTGATACATTTTGGATGTGGAAGGCTATGTCTCAAAGCCAGGTTAAAATTCAGAGATAGCTTTCTGCTGCATTAAATTATCCTTATGGTATCAATTAGCCCTGATGCTGTCCTAAAGCTTTGATAATGCAGCCATGTGTTTATATGCATGTTATGGTTCACCCTTAGGTAAGCCTTGAAAGCTGTTTTCTGGTACCTGTAACATTAAGGGTTTTGTTTTTTTTTTTCAAATTGTGATATACTGAAAGAAAGCTAAGCACCACCTTGAAAATGTAAAGGAAGTGGTGAAATAGTCACATTTTTAGAAAGCATGTTTTTTTTCAGCAGTTTTCACTCTTCCAAATTTAATCACTTTATATGGGTAACCCTTCAAAAAAAAAAAGTATCTTTGAAAAACTGGCAACATTTAGAGATACCGAAATGTGAAAAATAGTATCGGCCTGTATTCCATATATTTTTTATAGTTTCCAAACAATCAATTAATTCTTGTCACTGCAAGCCACTGCATATGTCTGTGATGCAGTATGATTAGGAGTGTTATGTAGCCTCAAAAGCAAGATAATGATGAGAAAGGGTTCATGGAGGAGACGAGAGAACATGCAAGTGTTCAGAAAAACTTAGTGTGAATAACACAAATAGATTTTAATTCTTTGATTGAAGGGAAAGTGACTTGGGAATTTTTGTTTCTGCCTGTCTGCAAGAAAGCACGGTGGCTTTCAGTGAAATCAACAAGATTTGAGGCAAACCACTTAATGGAGTAAATATCTAGGTGAACATAAAAATTATTCAAAGCAGTGATTCAAAAACTGAAGATATTTTTGAAAATCTGGCATTTTTCACTCTTAAGCCAGGAACCCACATGAAAGGTGAGCATTTTTCTGTAGCTGAGCTCTCACACCTTCTTCACTTAAATCAATGATTGTTCAATGATTGATGTCACTTCGAGGGACAGAAAACAGGGCTAAATAAACCTCTTGTGTAATCTGGTATGACAACATCTACATTCTCTTCTTGGAGAATCTCTGTCATGGTAAACAGAATTTTCCAACATTGAGTTTTATTCTGATGGTTTCCCTGGGGTAGTAGGAGTAGGACAAACATGCTCTTTGAAGACAGAACTTTGCTTACCTGTTGAATACATATAAACTGAATAAAAGTCAGTTCTCCTTTATTATTTCAGTTACCATTATATATTTACATTTTTTTTCCAAAATAAAGCTGAAATAACGCACATCACTGCTTAAAAACTACTAGTGAGCCAGAAAATTCCCTTCCAGAGTTATTTGAAATATACCCCAGAAAGAGTTCAACAATTCTGTTTATATTCAAGAGCAGGAGTGGTAGATATTTCATAGAAGACATTAATTCCTGCAAGGTATTTAGTTCATTCTTGTCAGCAGAGGTGAGGGATAAGCAATGACAATTTCTAGATAGAACATTCATTCTAAGTGCACAAAGTTAAAACAAAAATACCCCTATTTTTTGTGAAAGTTGCTCTAAATTTCCTGGAAGATAGTTGATCCACACAAAAATATGCCCCCTGGAAGACAGCCAAGGTTTTGGTGCAATGTGCTGTTCAGTAGCAGGTAGCATGAATCTAAGCTGCAAAAAGGGAAGTTTTAAGATCTCTCTTCCCCGCTCCAATTTAGGGCTCCTAAAGGGGGAAGAAACGTCTATTATGTTTAGAGGGATGGCTGCTGCAATGAAATTTCTCTCCCGTCATAAGCAGTCCTAGACAAATTCAAAGACGAGTTAGTCCTAGCATACAACAAACCGAGTGCCTATTTGTGCACAGTGCTGGGCTGCTCACTTTGCTGTGATTTCATTGAGCTAACAGTACTCAACACCTTGCAAGACTCAACTTCTTGCAGGATCAGGCTCCAAGTGCTGAAAAATAATCTTTGCAAGCACTTCTTAGAACGTATCTTTGGGTGACAATGCAGTAGGAAAAAAAAAAAAAAAAAATCACAGCCAGCAGTTATATTTTGCATAAGATTCCAAGGAACTGCTAATGAGCTACACAATTTATCTTCAGAAGAAAAAAAAAAAGATGAAAAAGGGCTTATGAAACATTTTTGGCAGCTTCTTCAAACTATTTTAGAAAAACGCAGGGAAAGGTTAAATGCCTTAAAATGGGTATTTTTGACATTTGCCCTTTTATCTCACTGAAATTCTACCAGCAGTTTTTTCATGTTTTTAACCTCATGTGTCAAACGCGCAATGGAAGAAAAGCCCTGCGACAAACTCGAGATATGGCAAAGCTTTAGCGACTGGAGTACCCGCTATTTTTGAAAGGCTATGTAGGTTTGGAGCCCTTCGGAGAGGGGGGGAAAAAAAAGGTATTTCTCACGTTGTTTTCAGCTACAAGCTGGTCGTGGTACTCCATGTTTTCTTTAAGTGCGATTTCAGCGAGGTCTGTGTTCTGTCTGCTGTGATGTATCTCAGTGCAAACAGCTCACTGTTAGCCATTATGTACCTATTAGCACTGATTACTTTCTGATAGCTCTTCACCAGTTGGTTTCACTCACTTTGACAGGTTTGGTGCTTTGTTTAACCTTTAAACTAGTGGGGCAATAACATTGCTGACAGAATTGGAGAAATAATTAAGGAAAACTTAGCCAAGGCATAAGAAAACAACTGTAACAAGGCAGGTCTTTCTGGTGGGTTTGAGAAGTTGTCAGCTGACATGCAGGAAAAGGATGGAGCATCCATGTGGCGATAGTACAGTACAGCATAATTATGGCTATTTCCAGTTTAATCTGCAAGAATCCAGTTTAAAGAGATTATTACTGCTTTACTAATCTTATTTTTTCTCTCTGTAGGTACGTAGTGTCTAGGCCAGGGAATAATTTACTTCTGCATTTGTTACAGAATGTATAACAGCAGTGAGAATACTAATAGTTTAGATAGCATTTCTGTTTTGGTTTATAAGGGAAAAAGAAAACCTCAGTACTTTTAAATACTATCTGTAAAGCTGTTACAAGTAATGACAACTTAAATCAAACAGTTCATCCGCTAATGTTACAAAGCAACTTGAAGATTACCATATATGAAAGAGACCAGATAATAATAAAAAAAATAATCCTTTCCCACAAAACTCTCCACCCACCCAATTTATGTTTGACAGTGTCTGGGGGAAATGCCTTTAGGTGAAATTCACTTCACTCCCACAGAGGCTTTACAGAGAACTAAAGTATGAAGTCGCAAGCAGAAATGAATTAAAGCTGGATCAATTCAGTTATTAATACATAGATAACAGACAAGAAGCATCTTCTAAACTGCTGCAGTTCGTAGGTTGCTGCATTATGATAAACAGACTCCAAGCTCACGTTGCATCACTGCATCGGCTGCAAAGCTGCATCCTGAAGAGCTGCAGGAGTAGGAGCTCTTGAGAGAAAAATGAGCTGGAGGGAAGCCGATATGCTAGTTTGCTAGTAACTGCCTAGACACCTAGCTTCAGTTCATTGCTGCTTGCAGGAACTACATTCTGCCACTATTGGAAGAGGTTGTCTTTCCACTTGAGAACTGCGTTGCTGGGACAGAATAACCCTTGTGGTCCTCTGGGTCTTGAGATACGTCGTGCCAAACCCTCAAAAGGGCTTCTTTCCTTAGCTGGTCCTTGCCTGTCTCTAAACCTCATGCTCTCTCTGCAGCTCTGCCTGGACCAGCAGGACTCCTGACATGGGCTCAGGCTTGGGTGGCATGGACAGAAATCACATTGACCATCTCAGACTTCTTTTACTCTTCACAAATTTGGTGGTTTCCTCTCTTTATTAAAGTTAGGAGCTTGCTTTTTTTTTGTTTGAAGGAGTATTCAGCATTGCCACAGGAGGGGGGGGGGGGGTGGGGGGAAGAAAAAAGAAGTGGAAAACTGTGGCTGTTAACCCACAGAAACAAAGAGGGCATTCATAGCAACTGCTGTACACCTTCAGCTACTTCAAAGACAACCATCTACTTTAAATCTAGTCAATTTCCACAAATGAGTTTTCACGTTGCCACTCTTCTCTTTCACCGAGAGTGATTCAACCTGTTTTGGAAGAAATATAGTGCTCCCTTTTATGATCAGCATATGTTCAGGTTTATGATCAGCATAATTTTCACAAAAGCTTAGAGAAGAGGCAGACTTCTGAAAGGCAGCCTGGTATTCTGCAACTATTACAGCTCATGAAATCCAGGTCTTTGTAGCTGGCACAAGATAGGCAACTGCCAGCAGAAGCCTTTCTGGAATTTTTCTTGTGATCATCTTTTTTTTTTCCTTCCTGTATTTAAATAGCTCAGTTAAAAATGGAATCGGTCATAACCTTTTTGTCTATCACCCCAAACTGGCATGCAAATGACAGAGCTTGGAAAACATGCTTCATTGCTGCATGCAGATAATTAAAATCTAAATAATATTCCAATACAGTAGCCAAAATAGTCTGCATGATCATTAATAATTGAAGAGTTTGTAAGTCATTAAAATATAATGCATTCATTATTTTCCTCAGGTTGACTAGCGCATTACATGATGTGATGTATTTATGACTCATATCCCTCCTTGCTTTAGTTGTACTTTCTTTGGCCGTGATAATAACTAAAATAGGCTACTTACCCTTTTTGTGAGATGTAAGATACTGACATCAAGCAAGTAGCACAGTTGTCTTTTAATTAAGTGTGGTAACCAGTCTAATTTAGTGTCCTTTCATCAGTCATTTATCATCACTTTTACTGCTCATAGTATTATTTCTTATGCTAATTGCCAACTGTAATGCTCCTAAACTACATAACTGCATAAATATTTCCTAGCAAAAGAGTTCAGCATTTCTCACAGCTCATTTTAAAAGTACTCCGCTGAGTGCATGGGTAGCAAATATCTAAAGTAATGTGAATTTTTCTCTGGCCAGGCAAACACAGTGCATTTTGTGGGTTCTGCACTTTAATAGTATCAGCAATCAGAAAAGTCAAGAGAAGGCAGATATGAAAGGTAAGATACGCTCCAGCCCAAATAAAGAGGGAAATCTTGAGCTCTCCCCTCATTCTTTTACCACGTATGATTTTTTTAAAAAGTATCAGGAAACTGGAAAAGCTTTTGGCATCACATGTTTCACCCCTGTGCATTAATGTCCCTTGACAAATACAACATCATGTAAAGGAAATGAGAATGATGTTTCCCCTACTACAGTATGCGAATTTGAAATCATCTTTATCTCATCGTAAAGTGTACAACATGCTTGACACCTCAAGAGGGTGCGCTTATAATGAGGGTAGGGATAAAGATATCAAGAATTGTGTTAATTAGAGGATTATAGTGCAGTTTTTGTAATAAAAAGCAGAAATATGCAGAAACCATATATAAGACTGTTCTCAAGACAACTGTACTATTAAAGATGCAGGTACCATTGCTTGTGGTGAAAAATAAAAGTATTTATTTTGATAGAGCAGATCAGCAGTACTGCAGGAATAAGTGGAATTGGGTCATTATATGTAAACTGAAATCCCCTTCTTTAACTGCAAGGGTAGAACACTTATACATGAATTCATAAACCCCAGACCAAATGGATCGGTTAGAGATCAGCAGCCACATGAATTTCTCAGTAAATGTCTCTCACCCATTGCCACTTTTTTCAGTACTCCATATGCTAGATTGCAAACCACAGATTTAGCCCTTTTGCCCAAAGGCATCCGAACCTGTGAAAAGCCTAGCTGAAGCAGTGTCTATTGTTCATTGACAACTTGTCAATTTACTTCCAGGCAAAATAACTCATAAACATGATAAGTAAGGCAGATAAAACAAGAATTCTTTCACACTTTGCAACTTTACTGCAAAAATGCCTTATTTTTCATAAATGTGTGAAATCTCCCCTCAGAATTGTGACTGTGCATTGAACTTTAAAACTGTGTGGAAACCGCGCATGCATCTCACGATTTCTGTCTATAATAAGATGAATGTTAAATATTAAAGATGCATTAAAAGTGATAAAATGAAAGATATTCAAAGGTTCAACAACATTCTCATATCGCTAGCTGTTTTTCCTGAGTTAATAAAAGTTCATTTTAGGGAAAAAACTCCAAAAGACAAATGTTTGAATACGAGTCTCTAAACTGACATTTGTATATTTCTTTAACGGTTATTATATAAATCTTTCCACTTCTGGAACCATATAAGACTCCTTTACTTCATAGACAGTGGCAAAGAACATTAAATAGAAATCAATGACTTACCAATTTAAAATATGCTCATACAAATAGCTTCCTAGTGTTCAATAACGATGATGATATTTTTCACAAAAGATACTTAAATGATTAATTTTTTATGCATCACCATACAGACAATTTCGCAACCATGCGCTCAGCGTTTAACTGACTGCACATTCGCACACACAAATTAGTTATTCGCAAGGAAAACTTCAGAACAAGTTGCCAAAAAGCAGCTAAAGAAATGATGTTATTGCACATGCCATTAGGCTGAGACCATGTTTATAATGCTAAAAATATTACTTTTTTTTTTTTTTTCCTCAAGACAACTGGCAGTCTCCTCTTCTCCCTTTGTTCCTTACTGTTTCTCAACACGTGCTGAGCTTGTAATCCCCTGGGAGCAGACACGGTCTTTCCTGCACACCGTACTTCAGACGGCCGATGCGGCGTTGCCACAACACGTGTAGTAAGCGCTGTGAAATAGTATGAGGAAAAATGGAAAAGTAACGCGATAATTCTGTAACAGATTGCTTTTTGGGCCATTAGCGCATCCAGCCAGGCTCGCGGGGACATGTCACCTCGCTGGGGGTGGCCCAGAGCTCGGAAATCCTCCCACGAGCCCTGCTGGGTCTTGCTCCATCAGAAAGGTTGTTCTCCTTCAGTGGGTGATGGCATGGCCCATTTAGTTACTCCAAAGCTGATGGTGGCCCGCGTTAATTAGCTAAGCTGTGAAATGGAACTATTGCGGAGCGGTTGCTTTCCAGATTTGATTGCTTTTATACAGACGCAGCGGTCTTTGGAAAGAAAGTGGGGAACAGTTTTCTGCTGAATTCCTCCTTTCTAAGTAGCCAAAGCCCAGAAACAAAAATGTGGTGTTTTTCTTCTTGTTTTCCAGCTATACTTTTTCACCTGAAACCGTGAAGTATCTCAAGCATTAAACTTTTATTTCGAGTAAGGAATTAGAGTTACCAAACATTAAAAATGCAAACAAATATTTGTGAAACATTTTCTCTTAATCTAGTCATAAAAAAGATTCCAACTTTAAAAACAGTATTTGCATTATGCATATCTTATTAATATTAGATGATTCTTTGCCACTTATAATTAGAAGAAAAAAGGGAAACAGAATTATGAATATATCATCATCTATTGATTCATTACTGAAATTCACTTTCTGTTTACACATCCTTTCAGGTTTTTATTACACATTCATTTTAACCAATTACAACTATAATTATAATTTACACAGCATAGTTAATCCTTTGTTTTCAGTTTTATCTTTGGGTAGTATAAATCATTTCTCATTGTTTTTCAAAGAAAGAACTTCATTTCACTACTGTCGGAATAATGGAAGAGAGATTTTTGGGAGCTATGCTCCTAATAACTCTGATATATAGTACGTATAAAACTGCGGAGTGATTTAAAGTTTAATGCTCTCTAATCTACAAACACCCACACATATTACATTTCTGCATATATGCATTCACAAACACACCTGAATTATATAGTCATAATACTCATCACTTCCATATAATAATACACAGAAGGTCCTCTTCTTTCACTTTATTTATTTATTTTGTATTAAGACGTCATTATTACTGCACATCACATACGAGATACAGATCCATAGCCCTGTGAAAAATTAAAAGCCCTCTAAGGGTATGTATCCCTGTTTGTCCACTACAGGCACAGATCTTACCACTGACAAAAGTACCAAACCCCACAGAGTATGCTGGACCACCTTACTTAACATCTCTTCTTCCCACACCATTTTTTCAGACTATTTCTCCCCAGTTCTGGTAATAATTAAAGGGTGTGAACAGAGCGGTTAGGGCTGGAGGATACTGTAGCAAAATGTGTGTGCAAAGATGGTAAAAAAACTAGGAAAGCAAGCTAGTTTTAATTAGTTTGGGACAGAGCTAAGGCAACATTGAACTTTATACTGGTGATACTTGCTGATCATCAGTCCCTTTCCACCCACCCCCAATACTGACTTATATACAGTAAGTAAAAGACCGTTATTTCATAGATTTCACCAGCAGCCCTTGAGACAGCATTCTGCACGGTGCCGAGCGTACTTTTAAGATTACCATGCTGCTCTCATTGACAACAATGTCACCAACAGAAACATCTTTATTAAACTATCTATTTACATGTGAGCATGTGTGAAGATCGTTTTGTTAGTAAAAACGTTATGCAAAATTTTTCTTACTATCACTCTATTTTCACCTGTGATTAAAACACCGAACATTGTCGTGGGCAAGTTGTGAATGAAAGAGTACGATATATCTGTGAAAAATGGGAAGCAGAGAGATGTATTTTCATTTCACAAGCCAGGAAAATCTCAGTAACTAACTGCTAAAAGAATCATTGGTTCCCTTGGAAAAAAAACCCACAAGTGAATTTGAAAAACATTTTGGTCATTTACAAGCTATTAAAAGGATTTTGATGTTGAGATATTTTTTTGAATATTTTAATACAATCTTAAATGACAACATGTTCATTAAATAACTGGAAACTGCAAAATAAATGGCGAAGTTAACACTGATCTTTCGTGTAAGATAAAGAGTAATAAGACTTTTAATTAAAAGTGGTTGATTTGACATTTATACTCCACCAGTTCAGAAAACAAATGCATGAACTGTGAATTAAAAGATGTAATATTGATGACGTTATTCCTTTTTCCTTTTTAGTTCTGCTTCTCACTGCCATTCCATAATGTTACGCTATTTAAAAAACGGTTTCACTTTCACCCGAAATATACTTCTTAATGTGATGGAACATGCATTTCATTCCATTTATAATTTTTGATCAGTTCAGCTATAGGAAATTAGACAGTGTACCAATATATTCCAGTCATAGTGGCGGTTGTTGGATAAATTCTTTTAAAAGGGAAAGAGAAGGATGGAACCAAGGTCCTTTTATTTTCTTTCTGGTCTGAATGCACTGGGAATGTGGAGCTCTAAGACTCTTCAGTGCATCCATCTCCAGCGTGGAGAAGGAGCACCAATGATTCTTTAGAGAAAAGATGTTTTGAAAGTTGGCCAAAATTCAAAAGAGGCTGCTGCCTTGTAAATAAGAAGGAGGAGTGGCAGCTCTGCAAGGCTTCAGTGCTGGTGCGAGTGCTGGAAATCTTTTGAAGTTGGTGTAGCTGTGGCTGTCAGTGCCATCGGTGGGTTCCTTCTGGACTCGACACTGTTCCCACCACCTCTGACATAGGAGTAAAGGCAGTTGAGAACATTTGAATTAATTACCCTCAATTAATGGTTTAGTACATTGACTTCGGGGATTTTTTTTTTCTTTGGTAAATCAAATTATTAAACTGCCTTATTATGACTCCCAGTGTTAATTATGTGACACTTGACAGCTTAAGCTGTATGAGTTTGATGTTCTGTAACAGACACGAATTCAACAGGAACTCTCTTTCAGAGGAAACTTGTTTTTATATAGTTTTATAGGTAGTTTTAAGAAGTAGCCGCCAACTTTCATGTTGTTCAGGATGTGGATAACATTGACTGGAACTTGAATCTCAGAACAAATAATTTGAATACACTTATTCTTTTGTACTTAGGTGTCATGATGTTTCTTTTTGCTCCATTTCCTTTGTGTCCAGGTACATCACAAACTGCAGTTAACTATTTTCACAACCATTTGACTGATAAATAATGGAGGAACACAGAGATTACAGTTAAATTTTTCCAATAAATTATTTTAAAAAACTCATGCCTAGATCATTCACACCTTAACTTCTGGAAACACAAAGTCTAAAATCAATAGTTAAAATGAGAATTATTTACAGGATCATTACTGAAAAATTTCCATAAATTCTTCCTCGGACTTGTTCTGGACAACACTGAACTTTACTGGGCAACTTTACAGAGATATTCTCCACACTTAACTCAGCATTGACAAGGGCAGAAGGCAAGATACATCCCTGTGATAAAAGTACTAGAGTGAATAATGAAGAGGATGGGAAGACATGGAGCAAAGGAAAAGTTTTGCCCTCTGTGTTTGACTCCACACACACAGATCAGATTTTGGGTCAGTTTCTACCCCCATCTACAAATTGCCCAGTAATTCTCAAGAAGGTAGCTTAACTGGAGAGAAGTTAAAGATCTTCTGCTAGCTAAACAAATGTGTGGATTGGTTGCTGCTTAAAGTTTAGTTCACAGCTGACAGTCAGCTCTATTAACGTGGTCAACACTGCCTGCTAACAAGATACCTGTTTTTTTTGAGTCATACAAGTCCTTCCACATATATTCAGAGCATAGGTAAGCATTGCCTTTGGGTCATTAATTTCTTTCTTATAATGTGCTGTACTGGTGCATGGCCACCACTCCACTAAGGGGAGAAAATTACAACCCAAGCCTATTTGTGTTTAATTTGTCTATGGCATACAGCTTAGCTGTGCTCCCAAAACAGTACTGCCATAGACAAACCACAGGAACAAAACAGCTGGTTTTTTTCTCAATCTTTCCCAAGTACTTTTATATGCAAATTATTCCAATTGAACTAGTGCATTATGAGACACTTACTCTGCAGAGTTACACATTAGTGCTTAATATATAATGTAATGTAAGACCGTTTACTCAGCTTCTGAGTTAAAATAGTTTAAATAGACTTGTAGCAATACCTTTACTTATTATTTTGCAATTTTGCTCTGCCCCTCTACTTTATTAACCTTCATTTGGGTCAAGTCCATTTACAGAGCCTCTGGTGCTACATCCTCTGTGTTCAAACTAAGGGCAACCTTCATGGGCTCAAAGAAGTCAACCCCTTGAATGCATAGCTGGAGCAGAGTTTATCTGCAGAGGTATGAGCTACTGTGAAACGGTGGTTAATGAGAATTGGGAGCTGGCTCTTACAGTTGCAATAAATCCTTAATGTAAAGGGCAGGTTCACAGACACGATGCTATAAACACCGTGCAGGTAGGAAAGGGACCTGTGATCCTCCAGGCTGTTCAGCAACTGGTGTTATCCACAGCTGGCTCAAGTCAGACTATTTCTCGTCTGGCAGAGAGCCAGTGACGAAAAAGGGGACTGCTTTGCAGGGTGTGCCAGGTACCAGAAGCCCCTCTTGTCTTATCTCCAGCTGGTATAAATCCTCTGGACCCTTTGAAGCCAGTGCAATTATGAGACTTACTGCAGCTGAGACTATAACTCTCTGTTTCTGATGCTTTGGAGGTTATGCGGTGACGGAAGTAGAGGTAGCAGCGAAATGACTACCATTCCAGGTACTTGGTATTGGTTTTGTGCTTCTTTCCAATACATCCCTGCAAGAACTAATGTAAATAACAAAACAATTCTGATATAATTTCATTACTTCTGCATATTACAGGTGGATCTCTCCTCACACCCCCACAAAATACCCCATTTCACAGATGTGGCAGAACTAGGAAACTGAGTAAAATCTTCAGCAACTGAAGAACTGGGAATTTAGCTTTAGCTTCTCTCCAGTGTGGGAAAAAAGTAAAAATATTGCCTTCTTCAGTGAACATGCAGTTTATTATTGCTCCAGATAAAACTTGCAGGAGTTAGCATAACAATGCCTCCACCTAACACCTCAAGGTTGTATTGCGGCTTGGTATTTGAGTCAGGGACCATGTCTAAGTCACAACATCTTCTGTGTCTTTATTGTCTACTAAGATATGTTTTTATGTTAAATTTGAAAACAAAAATTGCATCCTCATGGCTCCTTTTTTTGTATACAACGCATGGCAGGTTAAAGGGTCTTAGCTGTGTTGATTAACTATCCAAATGTTTAATCAATATGGCAATAGCTAGATGCATTCTGGCTGTGAAAGACCTTGGAGAAGTCCCACTTGCGTTATTCCCCGCCCCCAAGTGGGACATCAATGAACTATTACATGGTCCTTGCATATCAATGCAGAGGGGCTTAGACAAATACAACACTAATGGATAATTGTGGGTCACCTTGTCAAAATACGTTAAATGTCCCTTAAGTTTTTTTTTTTTTTTTTTCTTTGATTAAAAAAAAAGAAGACAGTAAACTGACCTTGCTGGTATCATACAGCCTTTCAGGAAGCAAATAGTACTCAGTCTGCAACCCGTTCATTGATTCATGGGTCAAAAATCCATTCCAACTAAATTATAAAAGACACATCCTCGTGTGTTGATACAACCCACGGTAACTGCCTGACAAAGTGTTAAACAATTGTACTCTTTAGCGTGGGCAGAACACGTTCGCTGACACTTATTCAGAAAATACACGTAGAGGCCTCTGAGTGATTCATAAGCAAGGGCTGTGGATCCCTGGGTGCACTGGATGTTAATGCATCGCAAAGTCAGGGAAAGTTCATCTTGTGACCACGGCTCCTGGACTCGCTCCAAGAATATGCCATTTGCAGAGATGGCATTAACTGCAAGAGGGCTGTTGTGGGATTTGGATTCCTGCCCCTGTATTTATCTACTCACAATGTCATTAACACCCACATTGATCCCGAACTGCTGCTGGTGCCGAGGCTGTGCGCGGGATTGCTTGTTTGCTGGTGTCACAAATCACAAACCAGAGAAAATCGTTCTGATAAAGATAACAGCTCTGCGGCTTCGCATTGTTATAAATGAGCCATAGGAGCCCTCCATACCTGCTAGTAATGCGCTATAATGGTTTTGCTTAGCTATTATTTAGAAGCATTACCTTTGCTTTGGCTGGCAAAATTAGTACTAGGAGGACTGTAACATGATTTGCACTGGGAATGTCACAATGCATCTGTCATTATCTTTCTGGTCTTGGTATACCGCCTAAGAAAATGCTGTAGGTTAAAACTGGCAACAAGGACAAAACATAATTAATTAGCTAAGTATTGCCTTCATCATGAGGCTTGTTTTGAAAGGGTAAGAGAACTACACAGAGTAGCATGGTATTTGCTTTAATTTCTTATGTATTACGCAAAGGTTACTTGAATCTCCAATATAGTGGCACTAATTGCATGTACATATATAGCTACATAAATAAACACAGAGGTAAAAATCTGTACATATACATAAATGTGCATGTATAAAATATGCATGCTGCATATGTGTTCTTATATTCATCCACAAGCATGGATACAATATTCACAACCTCATAATTACAGTCATAATCACGTCAAACACACCAAGAAATCTCACAAGAATTACTTGTTTTGTGGTTGCAACACCCGAAGTTGGAGCATCTAAAGGAACACCTGGCAAAATAGTTGCTGCAGCTGCTATAGCAAATTTCTGGTCTAGATTGGTGTGGCACACAGAAGACCAAAATAAAATGGCCTGAAGAGAACCACACAGCAGGTCAGTAGCAGAGAAACAAAATCCCATCGAGCATCATCCCAATCCCATGTGCAGCAGTGTTTATGAGTGGAAGGGGGTGTTCACCATCATTCTCCTGCATCAGCCTCAAATATTGGGAAACACTTATCTACAAAAGCTTTATGAGTAATAATTAAACAGTCAACTGAGGCTTGGAAGAACCTGAGCCACAGGTAATAGTAGGCACTAAAAAGCCTAACTATTCACACATGGAACATTATCCCTTTAAAACATTTTATTTGTAAGGAATGGAGGGAGACCATGAGAACATTGTTTATACCTTTGACGAAAATTCTTAAAAGCACTTAAAATCCTGCCTCCATGCTAACTTTGGCCATAGCTCCCCTTTACTGACAGGTCCTCAGAGCCAAGCACTGCCAGTCATCACCAGCAAGGTAAATCCCAGGCAGGCGGCAAGAGGAGGGTGTAGTACTCCCTTTGGATGGGTCTGACGTACAGCGGTTCCAAAAAACCTAACTTCTAAGAGCCAAAGAAAATATTCCCACAGACTTGTTCAGTTTCCCTGAGAGTCTGATATTTTTTCCTAGCTCCTTTAGTCTTCTTGAAATATTCTTGCTAGTTGAAAGGATAGTTTTGACCCCAATAGTGATTTCAGTTTATTTTTGACAAGTGAGACCATGTTTTGATGCCATTCTGTGTTTCAGACTTATTGGTGAGGCTTACTGCTTGTGAACACTTCTGACTTCTCAAAATAAAAACAAGGGGTTTTTTTACACCATATCTCAGAGCAGCATTTTGTCTCAAATTGCCAGCTACAAGCACTGATCTCTCTGGAGTATTCATGAGCTCAGCAAATGCATTTAGCTTCCTCTAAGGATCTGCTCATGGAAAGATTTTAAGAGCTCAGGCCGTTCAAAGTGATCAGGCACTGAGCCTGCTGAAGGTTTGCAAAGTACAAATAGGCTACTGACAGAAGACAAAAATCTGTAAACAGAAATGCAAGCTTTAATGTTGTCCTCTCAGTGATGTCTAGAAGTTGCTGTTTTAAGTATACCGAAATCTACACTCATCTTCTGCTTACATAAATGAAGTGTGCTTGACACTTTGAGGTTAAATGCTTCCTTACAGATGAAATGGAAGATTCTCCTGTGCTTCAGTTATCGCAGGGTCTATGCCAGCAGTAGCAATGTTCACAGTGGTAGGTGCTCCCATGTTGGAGACCAACCTGAACAAAGTTTTGCTTGGAAACAAGCCAGTTCATGGATATTTGACTGGTGAAAACAAGAAAAGAGGACTCGAGTCTCTTCTGTCTAAGTTGTAAGTGCTTCCAAGGAAAAGAAAAAGTCTCCTTTCAAACATCATGGTTAGATTGAGTCTGTCACCCAGCCCTGGATCTCACTGCTTTGCCATTGCCATACTTGTCTTCCATTTGCAGTTTTGCTGACTTGCTTGCGGACTCTTATGCCGGTCCATTCTCTCCTGTCTGGCACGTAGCAGGAAAGTGTAAAATCCATCACTGATTTGTAAAATGCTCATACAGAGAGGTTTTTGGTTTTGTTGCTTTTATTTGTTTCCCAGTGACCAAGGTCCCCCAGGGTACAGAACCTTAGGAAAACAACACACAAAGAGGTGCAAAAATACTACTTAAAATATTGTGTGAACTGTAACCATATCCTACATTACACTGTTACTCTTAGGACTATTATACACAAAAAAAGTGTTTGTAATTGCTGCGAGGGAGATCTATTCACTTTTTTACTGAAAGAAGACAAGGTGATTGTCTGTCTCACTCAATATGCATCAGTAAAGAAATGTTGCATCCTTATGCCTTTACCAAACGCGAGAAAACCGCATCAACTGAGTAGGTTTCAACTAAATGTCTTTGAAGGGTTATACACAAACATTCAGACCCTAGTTAGTCTTGTATTCTGGCTGTTTCTTGCCTACAGCACTGAATGCACAGCTAGAGGGCTCGCAAACAATTTAAAGACATACTAACCTATTCATACACAGAAGGACATGAAAAAGCCCTTTTGTATTCAGGATGACTGGTTCCCCACCATTGAAAAAGGGCTTTGTTCGGTATGTGACAAATGCTAGACTCCAGATAGCTGATTATTAGGAAGTTTCCCTACACTCAAGTAGACATGGTACAGGAAAAGCTGTGAATTTCAGCTGTTCACTGTGTCATACTTCCATGTCATCATACTGCAAACATCTTGTGTGATCTCCCCTGTAAGGTACCAATGCTCTGATGAGCAGACATTCCCATCTGTGGGTTCTGTCTTTCTCAGAGGCTTTGAACAAGACCGGGATGGCAAAAAAGATCATGAGGTGAGATCTCACCTCTGGTCTTGAAGGCCTACACGGCAGTTGAATTGAGTGCAATTGAATGTACAAATAAAAGAGGGATCACCTGTGTTAATTGGGACACCATGCTATATTAGAAACACTAGCCACCTCCCTTCCACAGGCACCAGCCTTCCATCCCAAAGGGAATGATGAATCAAACTTTTCAAGCGTTGCACAAGTACAAAATGCCTGTGCTTATCTTGCTATGGGGTTTTCCTCAAAAAGGGGAATATATGGCCTATAATGGACCAGGAAAATAATCTTTAAAAATTGAAGTACATCAGGAGTTCTGAAGGATTTTTTTTCTCCTATTTGTCTGTTTCAAATCTGCAGTTATAACCTTTGTTTTGCGTCCCCCTTGGTGAAGCAGTCCATCACAAAATTGTCTCAAGTCCTTCTCAAACAGAACTGACGCTGGAAGATTTCAGTGTTTGCATTGAACATCATATGTATTTTGATGTGATAAATAGTTTTGGTGGTTTATCTCCACACACTGCTCCCACTGTGAGGGGAATGTCGATCATACTTGGCAGTCACCCTTCTTCAAAGTCTGGTCTTCCTTGGTTTCAGCCTGACACCAATTTGCCTTTTAGCCGTGAGCTGCCATTTCAGTGTTGTGCCTGCTGCAGCAAGAAGCTCTGTTCCCTGCTGATAGGATTTACCTGGTTTTCCTTTTGATATTTCAGAAGTAATGTCCATGAGAACTGGCTTTTTATTCTAACATCTACTCCTCCCTTGTACACCTCCAACATGAATGCATAGCGAATGTGTGAGTTCCTGCAAGATTTTCTTCACTATTTGAAACTTTCCTGGTCTTATGTTGATATCAAAGTGACTTTGGATGACTTCGTAGGCCTTGTATAGTCTGTTCAAATTTGTTAATTTTCAACAATGTGCGGAGAAATCATAACATCTTTGCATGGTGTATTTCAGTTATTT
This sequence comes from Astur gentilis, assembly GCF_929443795.1. Taxonomy (NCBI): domain Eukaryota; kingdom Metazoa; phylum Chordata; class Aves; order Accipitriformes; family Accipitridae; genus Astur; species Astur gentilis. Next base: position 3,373,194 of record NC_064919.1, read on the forward strand.
TCCAGGCATGATTAAGTTGTAACCACGACAGCTCCTTGTCTTCTGACATTTTGGCACTTCTGCCTGGCTGTTCTAGCACAGACTATAATGTTAAAATGTAGAGAAAGATTAGAAAAAAATGCATGCAACTTTTTTGAATGCCAAAAAATTCCCGCTATAGCTTTTCATCAGAAACTGTTTATGATACCCTTACATGTGAATTCTTTGTATAAAAATGCAGAAGCCTTTAATTAAATTAAGCAACTGACATTGCATGGAATAAAAAAATATCTACAGGTCATTTTGTGACAGGGAAATAGCTAGCATTCTTACCAACAAGAAAGGATATAAATAGAAATACTCACAGATCTAAATTTTTTTCCCCTCAGAATCAGGACAAACCAGTAATGGAGGACATGCATCAGCAGCGTTACAGAGAAAAAGACAAATTATGGGAACTAATCGTATCTCCAACGTACGGCATATGACTATTGAATCACGAATTGACCATAATAGATCTCAGAAGAACATCACATATCACAGGAAAATAAATGTAACTTCTGCAAACAAAACAGATTAAGGGCAGAGTATACTTCACCAGAGTGCACAGGGACATGGACACAAAGCTTGCTTTAGTACTTGTTTTCTAAGGAAGCCGTGCAGAAAAATTCTGATTTTGTTCAACAGAATGAAAAGGAATATCAGCAGAAGTGATGACAGCACTAAGGAAACAAAACATACGTCAGGTGAGATACATGCAAAAAGGTTAAGAGTCCGCAGCCATAGCAAGGTTACTAAAAATGTTAATATTTAGCAACAGTTGCCCCATAGGGTGTGTGATGATAATGCTTCTTTCCTATTCTAAAAAGCTATAATATTCACAAAAGTAACATGAATTTTAATACGGGCTATTCACATGCATCAACAAAAGCTCTTAATTTTTAAGCAGGAACTGAAAACATGCTTGTTTGGCAATGTTTTCAATTATTAATGTATTTATCTAGGTACTGTGATAGTTTTGGTGTTAATATTTTATCGATGATGTTATAATTGTAGATTGGCCCAAGCTATGCAAACTATTATGAGGTACATTTTTACTTCATATGTAGGCTAGTGTCTACTACACTCAGTTGAAATAGTACCTTTCCACAGAAATAACTCCACATACTTCAGTGAAATGAGTCTTGCTGTTTAGATAGTAGAATCAAATTCTAAATAGCTCTACATTGAGAAAGCTCTCCAGCCAGGCGGTTTTAATTCTCACTTTCATTTCTATTTTCACGTTCAAGTGTACAATAAGAATTTTGTTTGACAGGTACCTTTTAATTTATATTCTGTGATCTTTTCTGCAAAATATCCCATTCATTAGATACTCCACAAAATGAATATTTTATTATAAAGCTTTTAAAATTAAAAAAAAAAAAAAAAAAAAGGAGAAGGAAACAGAAATAAGCAAACAGCCTGAAAGAAATCAAGTCTTGATTTTCTGTGGCACAATCCCATAGCCCAATTGTATGTGATCACTATTTTCTGAGACACTGTTCTCAGCTGTGAGTGATAATGTCTGGTAACTCACTGAGGTGAAACATTGCCTTATTCAGAAAAATAATTTAGGCCACTGCTGTAGAAAATGAATGCTACATTCTTTACACGGAAAAAGAGCATGGGATATGATTTCCTATATACGGAATGCTCTTCTGCAATACATCATATCTCCTTTCTCCTGTGTGTGCAAATGCACTCTCCTTTGTTACATTATAAGAGGGTGCATAACTCCAAAAGAAATGGAGTTAGATGAAAAAGAGCCATTCCAAACTCTACTGATTAAAATAAATGTGCTCATAAAAGAGACAGGAGAGTAAATTACTGCATCCCCAGAACAGCAGTAACTTATACACCAACAAGTTATTTTCAAGTTTGCCAGAGGAAATAATCTGCTATCAACAAGGGGTAATTGCCTGAGCAAACTAGTCTTTACATCTCACACATGCTGTCACCTTGTGTAAGAAAGAAATACACCACATATCAATTCAGGGAAAAAAAAATTGAAACATTCCTTTAAAGGCTGCTTCTCTCAGCCATTTGAAAGAGAGAACATATACACAGCTTGGAACATATCTAATCTCTGCTCTTTTCTTATCGCTGAAGAGTATCCTAACACACCACAAAATTCATAACCTAAGCAGCCTCGGGCAATATTAGAAAGGATCCATTTTAGATTGGAACAGAAATTTTAATCTGAGATTTACCTGTGGCTGTCACAGGTGAAAGCAGGTTAGCGACAAAATGCTTCAGGAATAAATGAAGGAACTATTAAGTAAAAGAGTAAAAATTTTCTGTTTTTTATACCAATATGGGCTGCTTACAGAGCTAGGTGAATACTTATTTCAGTGAATATGCACAGACACACATCCTCTTTTGTGCTCCCATTACACAAATACTCGTTTGACTAAAATGCTCTTGTCCCAGGGGCTCACAGAAAAGGAGTTTTCAGCACTTGCACAGGTCATTTTTTGGTCAAAGCAAGGTGCAAGGTTTGGCTGTACATAAGTATTTGACATGCATTTTGCTGTGAAAGATAGGCTGCAACCTGTATTCCACAAATATAAGTACAAAAGACAGAAAAACCAGGTTTCTCATTCATGAGAAGATCAATCCTTTCTTAAAGCCTTGTACTAAAAAGGCAGCAACTGCTAATTAAAAAAAAAAAGCAACCAGAAGTGGTGGCAATCTCTTATTAATATTCTGTGAAGTAACAGAGAAGCTGGCTGTCGTAGGTAAATAGTTCTTTTCTGAGAAGTAGAAAAGAATCTGCTTCTTACTAGGCAGCAATGTCCAGTCTTTCTATTAGCATTATTTTAACTTAAGTTAAAGTTTGAACAGTTTATTAACTAGAAAAACACATTTTCCTCTCTTCAGAGGAAACTATAATTGTCTTAATTTCCTCCACTCTATCTCTTTGACTTTTATTTAACCAAATTAGCTCCCTTATGCTACCTGTAGCACTGTCAGTATGAGGCCATGTAGCTAAAAATAAGTAGGAATAAACTGCCCCCCCCCCCCCCCCCCCCCCCAACTTGAGTCATCCTGATTAACATTCTGGAATGATCATATTTTGGAACCTGGTAGGATTGCTTGATCAAGACAGTAAGCAATGCAAAAATAGAGTCAGAACTTGAATTTTCCTAAATTAAAGATTACAGGGCATATGGGAGGATTTCTGTCTTCCATCCAACCCTTACGATGCTCTTCCAACAAAGAAAAATGGAAAGGTCTTAAAAGATTTTTGGCAGCATTCTGGCAAAAGATATAAACTACTGTCAAGCATAGTATGGAAGAAAACCCATCTCAGTTGACAGAAACAATATGTTTCAATTTTTCTGTTGGTCATGATTTTGTATTCCAACAGTATTTTGAATTCCAAATTAATCGCTGTGGTTATTAAAGAAAAAAAGGAACCTCCCTTTACCACAGCAAAAGTCATGAATGAGATCTGTCAGTGTAGTCGAAAATCAATTCGTCTCCCTGCCTGTCTGTCTGCACATATTGACCTGTGATTGGCAAGATCTGAAGTTTAGTCTGAAGTTTGAAGAGCTCGTACTGTACCCTAGCATGGTTCTATTTCTAAAGCATCAATTTCAGCTGGACAGGATCTGACCATGCAGTCACAATTCCTCCTTAACTACAAAGTAAAGAAAAAATTGCAAGATGTAAAGAAAAAATTGCAAGATTTAAAGAAAAAACAAACCAGTCCAAAACAGAGTACATAAGTTGACATTTTGCACTCAAAAAATTAAGGTTACTCTGTCTTCAATGCCAATTCATTTGAGTTTTGTGTATTTTATCAACGTTAATTCCTAACGCAGGAAGCGCACCACCTATAATGGATTGCTGCATGCAAGAAAGAAATACATCACCGACACCTGTCCCTTGTACAGTAATAAAATGTTACAGATTTCAGAGATAAAAACATCATAATAAAATATGCTCTGTATGCAAATAATACTACTACTTTTTGAATTGAAACAAAGATGGAAACTGTTTTCTGAAGTGGAAAACTGGAGGATTAAAATTGATTCATTGCTTCTATCCCTCGAATGAAAGAAAATAAAGAATTACAAATATCACTCAACTTTTATTAGTGCATGGCAGTCATCGGAAATGGGACTATTCCCCCTGGGAACAAAGCTGGTGATATTTCTTAGGAGTGAACAGTCTCATTTTGTTGTACAACAATATTGAGACCGAAACTAGAACTGAGCTACTGGAACACTCTTAGCTTGGTTTGAAGAAAGAAATCACACTGTATAGACTTCCTTGGTGAAGAAAAATGTAGTGGTGAGGTCTTCCTATCTCCTCCTGCCTTTGGTGAGTTCATCCCTGACCATTACCCCTTACTTCATGTTACTTTTCATCAGCCACACCTCATGTCTCCCAAGAAGAGTATTTTTCTATGCCCAACTGTTTGCCTTAGATCGTTAAATAACACAAAAGATGTATGCTCTTGTGACATCAGGTTGTTTGAAAAGAAGTCTTATTTATTGCAGAAGGAACCGCAAGTTACAGTTGCCACATCTAGCAATAGCTCGTGCTCGGAAACCTATGCCCAATAATGGATCAGTTTCCAGTCTTGTCAGCAGCTTTCAGAATGTAAAGGGAGTTTTCCTAACTTGGCACTCCAGCAGTGGGTGTTGGAAACTCAGAAAAATGTGAGAGCACAGACATATTTGCTCCGCCACATCCTCAGAGATGGAGAAAGACTTGTAAAAACTGAAGGGATATAACAAACTACAGTACCTTACACTTTAAGGAGTTTTTCCCACATTTGTTTACACTTTCCATAATAGTTTCTAGAAAAGTGCATGAGCTGTACCTAAATAATATTCTAACAATTACGACTGCTTATGAAATAGCTGGTATTTCAAAACATCAGGGTACATGTTAAATATACCATGGAATTTAGGATAGGAACCTTTTGCGCAAGTGGGGAAGCCAGAACAAGGTATACAGATCAACCCAAACAGATGCCAGTGGGATCCACAAACCTTTTTGTGTTTGCTGCTTGTCTCCCAACCATGGTTCAAAATATGACAGCAAGTGTTTATAAATATATATATATCTGCATACAGATATTTTTATTGGGACTCTATCTTGTATTTCTCAGCGTCAGTGTCTCCTCTCGATTCACAGTTGGACCTCTCCAATTAAGCTCTCAGCTTTTTCATGTCTGGATTAATCTTTCATCTGCTCGCAGCGTCATTGGACTTCCCTTGCCAATAATGTGGATCCCTGAGGACAGGAGCTCAGGACGTGCTCTCGAGGGCAGGGTCCAGGCTGGCATCGTGCATGCATGAAGAAGTCTGCACCATTAGGACAGGCATGAGCTGTGGCAAATAGCAGCTATTGTAATTCTTCCTCCTTCTCGCAGGGCACCTGCAAATTGGAAACTCTTCCTCTGTCTTCGCCGTCTACAAGGCTTGAGTTATTTGTTCATCCCCAGCTTCCCAGACCTGCTGCCATGTTGGCGTTCTCACGCTGCTCCATAAAGGACTTAAAGAGGCACAATTATGTGATTCTGTACTTCTGCCCCTCTCATGTCTTTTATCAGTAGGAAAGCAGGGAACACGACACAAAAGATAAATGAGGATGGTGCTTGATGACGTCAGTTAATCACTCAGCTGTTTTTGGGTACTGACTGACTAGTCACTAAATTGCAGGCTAAAAACTCCTCTCATACAGACACGCACCAATTTGTCTGATGTACTCTGGCTGCTGAATGCCGTGGCATTTGAAAACACTTGAGCACTATATACCTAATTTAACAATTTCAGTCTTTATCAAGATTTTACTTAAAAAATTACAGGAAACATCATGAAGCAACTCAAGAGACACTGAAGTAAACATCTGGTTATAATTCTGAAAATGTGCTCCAAAGGAGTGTTTTAAAATATTAGGCCAGTGCACAATACTTCAATTTTGCATCTGTTTTAAGCAAAATTAGACAGATGTGGATTTAAAAAAAATGCATAACTGTACAACTGTTCTAATTATTTATCTGGGTTCTAACCCATCTGAAAAGATTTTTATCCCTAAGCTTGCAGGTCAAAACAATGTAAAGTGAGCTAAAAATGACCATAAACCTATGACCCCTGCAAGCCCCTATTTATAAACCATATATCATAAATATGTATTGCAAAAATATTACCAGTGGGAGGGGAAAAAATCAATAAAAAATAAAAAAGAAAAGTGTGCATTATAAAAAAGACTGTCATGAGTTGAAACACCTTCAGTTAAATGTATATATAACATACATCACATATAAAAGCTATTAATCCAATTTAACAACATTCAATGCATTTATGCTAAGAAACTGCTAAAAAGCACTAAATGGAATTTACCGAGATGAATAAAAAGCACAATTACCAAGTAGACTTGGGAGATTCCAGTTAGTAAATGAGGCTGTGAAATTGCTTTGTGTTAAAAGAATATTAATGGCTATGCTAGCACTTGACTAATATTTTATGGTGCAGGCTGTTACTAAATTAGACCCTTTGCATGTCTTCCTGTAAAGTCATTTAGTTATACTTGGAATACTTTTTTTCTTTACAACATTTTTAAGAGTTTGCTCTGTTTTGGAAGTTCCTAATACTGAAGACTTTTCTGTAAGCTGAAGCTACCCTTGCTACCTGTTCCTTGCAGAGAGGTTGGTAGTAAAACAGTGCTGGGGGTGAACCCTTATTTCAAAGGTGATGGCAAATACTCTCTTTTGGGAAGCGGTGCAAGCATCAGCTGACTCAAAGAAAATGACGCCAGGGTACAGCACATTCAATACTATAATCCTGTGTTTTGGTGTGTCAGTGATGTGAAGCAGCGGTGTGAACTGTGGATCAAATTGTAGCTTGGGTAACTGTGTAGCATAATTTTTCCACCCTAATTCTGGCCTCCCTCCAAGGCTCAGACTGCAAAGATGCCTTTGGACAGGTCTTCTGTGACTAGCTCTGCAAAGGCAAGGGACCGGATCCCAGCTCCATGTTAGAGCGCCTGGTCTGAATAATACTACTGCTCCTTGCTTCAAGTTTGCAACTCATTCTTCTGGTCTCTAGCAGTTTTCAAATTTTCTTGGAAAAAACAGTATTATGGAAACAGCCTTTATCAGATGTCTATAATTTTGGCTATAAATGACAATGTACTGGTACTTTTATTTGGAAAATATTTAAAGATTAGAAGTATCTTATGGCAGAGGCAGGAAAAACCTTAGATTTTTATTTTTTTTTTAGAGGAATGCAGTAGGCCTTGCATTAGTACTTTAATTTATTGCAGTCTTTTAAAACACTGGATATACAAGTCTGAGCAGATCTCTTGAAAAAAATAAATCAATTAAGGCACATAAAAATCCTACTGTGTTCAAAACTGCTCAAGTATTTAAGTGAGTGGATGTGAAATTGTATATGTGGAGGCTCTTGATTTGTGAATTTAAATAATATATAAAGTTCATGTAACATTGAATAGCAATAATAAACATTATACCCCTAGTAACAATGGCCAATAAGCAAAAATAAATACGCTCTGAATGAGGATTAGAGTGTTCTATGAAGTTATACCATATTCAGTAAAATTTGAAGGCTGTATCGCCTTAGCCTTTCCCATCATGCTGGTGAGCGAACCCCACTGTTGTGCGTGGGAAAGTTCCTGGGATGCAGCAGACCCATCACATAACAGTGAGGTCCCAGTACCAAACTTTTATACACCTATGCACAGTCAAATTTGCCATGTTAGAAACTGATTGAGATACAAATTCTCCTCTCAGTTAACCCTGACCTGATGCAATAAAAAGCTGCATAATGCTCCCCGATAAGGATGACGTGCAAACCACAGCGAGGAGAGCAGCAAACTGGACAGAAAACTCGACTGAGAGTAATATTAGCCACATGGCAGACTCTGAACAGAACTTGGAGAAAAAGCAAAATCCACCGTAATGTACTGAGTCGTTATTGCTAACAGAAGCATAGCTCTTCTGTAACAGCAGTAACATTGGTCTCAACTGGGGAAACACGGCAGGAGGTTCACGGAGTGCTCTTCCAGCATGCTGGGGAAATGATCCCTCGTGAACGCCCAAATGCAGCTTGAAACATCAGAAGTGCTGGTACTCAGATCATCTGAAGCACCAGTTACAAATATATTACAAGGATGTATACGCTCAAAGCTGCTGTTATATGAAGCATGTCATCTGTATAGCCCAGAGGAGAAGAATTAAATTGTGCAATCCTAGTTAGAAGCTGAATGGATGCGCTAATACTTAGAGCTGAAAGGGGTAAAACGCAATAGCAAGCAGTCGGAAAGGAAACAAGCTTTGCTTTTTCCTGGGCCGTTTCTACACCCCAGAATAAACCCGGCTTGCCACCAAGGGCTTAGTTAGCTACAGCACGGGAGCACCGAACTCCAAAAGCAGAGGGTGGCCAGCTGAATTGATTGAATTTAACGTTATGCATGGCGATAAATAAACCCAACGTTACAGGGGAAGCTGGAGCTCCAGCTTTCCACTATAAAAGATTCTCATAGCTCTAAAACCTCCACGGCTTGAGCCGGCAGAGGCTCCTGGGCGGGAGAAGTGCTCTTTTATTCGTCCCATGAAATCCCATTCAGGTTCTGCTGCCATATGAATAGCTGATAATTGCCATTTCCTTCCACTCGCTCGTGTTCCCCGGGAAATCGCAGCTGGGTGCCAACCCCGCCAAAGGCGAGCGGGGTGGAGGGCGGCGTGGCGGCAGCTGCAGGCAGCACAGCTGCCCCTGGGAGCTGCCAGGTCACCTGTATGGGGTGCGAGACACCGTGGGGATGGGGCTGAAGGAGGACCGAGACAAGGTGCTTCAATGCCGCTGACCCGCTCAGTGGCTGGCTGCATTTTTCCCTTCCTCTTCTGGCAACCGCAGCCTTTGCCAACTGCTGACCGGAGCAAAACTTCAGCAGTAACAAAGCCCAAGAACACTTGTTGACATACAAAATAAAAGATTTTTGCAATTGTGAAGAGAAGTTCTGGGGCTGGGGGTAGGGATTTTTTTTTTTTTTTTTTTTTACAGCTACAATAATACAATATTTCTTTATTTTTCTTTTGAGGAAGATACTTACGTGACAATGATGTGATTTAAAAAAAAAAGTAGAAGCAATGTTTAGGTGAAAGTCAATCACTTAGAGCTTAGGCAACATGTTGCTTCCCACCTTCATAGGTCCATCGTGCCTATCAGCTGAAAAAAAAAATAATTTTGAATTATTTGAGCACACTTTTCAAAAAAGTTCCCCCTTCACCAATAAGTAGATACACTGGACACCCTAGAAGTCAAAATTAAGTTGCATGGGCAGCAAGACGTCTGGCATTTCATGCATCACAGCTTTCACGCGCTTAACTGAACATGGTTTCATTTGCAAGGCTAACATAGGGGGATTTGTAATTAACATGTATATTTCCACACACACTCAGGCACATATAGATGTAAATGTTTGGGTGAGCTTAGACTACAAATGATGTCTGCCATGCAAAGCACTGGAAACGGATTATTCACTTCACTAGGGCAGTTTATAAGGTAGCTTAACGTGGATGAACAGCAATAATATAACATTATTATTACCACATCAGCATTGCATGATAGAAAAGGTGTATAGAAAGCATCTGACAAAAAGGCCTAATGGCAGTTTCTGCTCAGGCAAAATTTCCACTAATGCTTTCAAAGCCAGAGGGAGGCATTGACCCATTACTACTTACCACGAGCATGGCTTCAAGGAACAATTGCAGGACTCGGCCATTATACAGCACTTTCCATCCCACAAAATCCCCCGCTGCTTTCCAAATTACACCTATTTACAGGTAGATAGACAATACTTTATCCATGACAAACCTAGTGACCTACAGGGTAAAACGCAACAGAAACCCTGCACACCAATTCAGAAGGGCAGCCGTGATCCTGGAGCAGTATGTGACTGTGTCAGCCAAGGACCGTGGAGTTTAACGACTCACTTCTACCTCCCCAAAAAATTAAAGCAGACCTTTAAGGAACACAAGAACCTTCTGCTTGTACCCTAGCCCAGACGTGGCATCACCACGAGGGGATGTTCACCAGTCTCCGCTCTGGAGCAGCAGTGGGAGCCTGGGTTTCCCTCCAGGTTGTGTCACCCAGCTGCTGGGTAGGACAGATGTGGCGTTTATGAGATCTGACAAGGGATCAACCCAAGGTGACTCTGCAGTGAAAACACTCGTGCACCAGATTTCCTACGCAGGCAGCCTCTGTGCACTCAGGACGAGATCATGATATGCTTCTTGCAATTAACGTTTTACGCAGCGAATAGTCTCAATGAAATCAGCAAGACAACCCGTGGCATTAGAGAGCTTTTTAATATGGGCAAGAATATCACCACTGGGCTTTGGCATGCTTTGTGTTTGATACACAGAATCCCATGAATGACAAACAACAAACAAATCCAGGGATCACATTCACCTACAGCCGAAAATATTAAATGAAATCCTTACAAGCAGCAGTATCTTTCCTGGCTAAGCTTCCTTATGGCACAAGTCTGATGCACTCTTATGAATAAAACTCCAGTTCCAAGCTGAGGTCACGTATACTTGTGGGTTACAGAAAAATGTCAAACCCAGGTCCATTATGAAAATACTGAGAGGCACTTCACCACGGCAGCCTTGGCTGTTCAAACTGAAATGCAAGAAATCTCTAAGCATTACGTGGTAATGCTCCTACTGACAGATACAAGTCTCCAGTCTTTGGATTTAGAAATGAATCATTTGAATTTTGTCATTATCTGTGGAAAGGTTTCCAGCGTGACAATGGTGATTATAGAAGGAACAAAAAAATAAATAGCATTCAAAACTATGAAAAGTAAGACTTGATGGTCATTAACTACTAATGGAAAAAGTTCAGCAGGGGCGTGATGTAGCCAATAATTTGTATTTTAACATATTGATAATGAATCCCAGCATAACCATTCAAATCAAAGTCAGTAAGCTTTCTCTTGTCCCTATGGAATTTTAAATCAATAATACTGGCATTATCCATATATACCTATATGTAAATCTATGCATATATATTTCTGAATTACAAAATACTATTGCATCTTTTTACTCTCATTTCAGATTTTTAACACGGCGATGCACATCTCCATTCTTCCAATCAATTTATTCTGTTAGTGTTTTTCAGCATTTTAAATCCCTAAGCTAAGTCAATAATGTTGATTACTTACCATAAGCACTGTACACGCCATTCTAATACAGGTTATTTGCAATTTGACATCCTCATCTATATGCATTATTCCACTTGGAAAATTAAATGAAACCCTTGATTCAGAATCTGAAACACTTAGAAGTAATGATCCTGTTTACTGATTGACTGAAGTTGTGGTTTTTAAGCACTATTTAATAGAGGAAACAAAAAGCACTATCAAGTGAAAAAGGAAGCACCTCAGTTACTTTAGGAAGCATTCATACTGTATGAATAATAGACATTCGTTGTGTTTTTCATTGTTTCATACCTCCAAGACAGTTACCTAACACTGTTAGCTTAATACTGCTTCAGATTTCTTACAATTCAGAACATGAACCTAATAAACGCGATACAAAAGAAAATGTAGCACTCAACAACATTATTTTGTCAGGATCCCTTTTCAGTATTGTTTGCTTATTACTGTGTAGGCAATAAAAGCTGTATTTTATGAATAAAGATTAAAATAAATTGGAAATGGAACTGGAGGTGCTTAGGTCCAGTGTGAACTGTAAGCCCAAAGAGATGCAAAAAAGTTATTTCTAGACCACCACTGGTGCCAGTACCTTTAATAACAGTAATAACATAGCGATGGTCGGAGCTCGGGAGTACAGTGAGCATCTACTGGTGAGGATGACATGATGTCTGTGCCCAGTTAGGGCTCTGCTGAGGACCACTTCAGGCAGAGGGACCATCTCACAGTGACTGTGTGGGTACAAAGATGGAACCACCTGGAGGCACAAAATTTGGTCTGTGAATCACAGGTTTAGTTCTAATTTCAGATGTGACACAAATTAGGGATTACATTGTGCTTCGGGTGGTAGCGTGATAGGGAAGACAGGCTGTCAACAACATCAAGGGTATTTTGTTGTTACTCAGTAAATGGTAGTGAATAACACCAAAAGAAGAGAAAAGTGGATTTTGGAGGGCAGATGATTTGATTGTTTTTGTTTCCCCCTTATACTAGAATCCAATTTGAAGTCTTGGTGAATGTGGTGCTTTTAGGTGGTTCATGTCTCTTCAGATGATGTTATTTCAAATTCAAATTTATAAGCCTAAATATGGGGAAATTCATTCTTACATATCCACAACCTTTCAGAGATTTTTCTCAGCCATTACTACATTGCAGATAGTCAGTTTACTTCCTGATCTGAACCTTTCACTTGAGATTTAAAATGCATTATTTACCACAGAAGCATCACAAATTTAGTACTCGTACTTATTAGCATAGAATTAGAATAAATCTGAGGAAAACAATTGAAAGAATTAGAAATATATTGCATACTAACTTTAGACAGTGTAATGAGCAGATGCTGAAAGCTTGTTTGATGGCATATTTTTATTCAGAATTATTTTAGGGATTATCTAAGAGCTGTACTATGGATTATAAAAAAAAGAGTAATTTCAGTTTAATTTAGCCCTATGAATATGTGAAAGTGTTTCAGACAGGTGAAGTATACTGAGGGATGTCTTAAGCTACCACTCCAGGGACTATGAATAAAAAAAAAAGTCAGTTGCCAAGTGGAGTTGGCATTTTACTAAGTCTGGATATAATTGTACTAGAAATCTTGAGGATACTTTGAAGCAGTCTTAAGAGAGGATATTGCCTACTGGAATTCCTCCTTAGTGCAAGTTTCACTGCAATTTATTTTAGATCAAATATACTCATGACATAAGATTATACTCTTGCTCTGGATATGTATATTCATTTCACCAACTGAAATTGTTGGGAGCTACGTACACTTGCTTCTGTGCCAGATGACCTACTTTATGGGTTCATGTCTTGCAACTGGAAAATAGTCGTAAAAGCCAAACCAAGCTTCTTGTGATGGACATGTACTGAGCTGCCGGTCCATTTGAACTGACTGCCCATTAGCCCATGTGGTTTTACTGTTTCTGTTGGACTTCAGCACTGCCTTTCTGTGGCTTCTCTGTCTCATTTGCTGCACCAGGATCCGAACCCATGCAAAGTAGGAGTGAACCCCAGGACCAGCATTAACCCTTCACAGTACCCCAGCAGCACATTTACGGACACTGGGGCTTACAGTAAGGTGCAGCCAGAACACGTGGGTATTCTCCTCTGTCTCAGTTCCTTTCTATAAAATAATGATAAACGCTCTGGAACTTTTTTACTTTTCAGAAAAAAATCCTATGTCTGCTATCACCTTCCTCTTTTTTTCCCAGACTTTCTGTTTCTGACCTCTTTCTTTTTTTTAGTGCTCAATAGGAAAGTCCCCTTTTAATGAAGCTGCAGTCCCCTTTGTCAGGTATCCCTTACTAATCAGCCTGTTGAAGGTTCTGTCACTTAGTTATCAGCATACTTGAGCAGACTGATTTTCCTGCTCTGACCAACTATTTTATCCCAAGAGACCCTATGTGAATCAGTTCTAATGATCCTCTCTTATTGACTGTTGATCCTCCACTGCTGATTCTCTGACAAGAGCAATAATTTCTCTTGATGCCCCCTAAGCTTATACCACACAACATAATCAAGTTGACTCAGAAAAAGGGAGCTGAAACCTGGGAAAGAACATATGCAAACATACATCTGGAAGAAACTGATTCTGCCATTTATTATTCCATGATCCAAGCCAGAAGTAGCTCTATGTGACTGGAGAACAGCAAACATGAGAAAACAGTGACCAGAGTAAGATTCTTTGTCAGACCTCAATGGTGTGAAAGCATGCAGAGTAAGTTTTGAAAGCAAAAATAATGACGTTGAGAGACTAGCAAAACCAGCACAGAATAGAACACTGATTTACCGGCAGTTATTCTAAAATACAGCTATGGGCTGGAGGGGAGGAGTTCTGCAAAAAAACCCCCATCTTGCTTAATGTTTCATTAATAAATCTACTGCCTTAAGAATGTTACAAATCATACCATTCAGGTACTGGGAGAGTTTTGGATCCTGCTGCTAAGGGCTGAAAAAAAGACCCTGCAAGATGGGCAAGTCAGCCCTAAGATTACTGAAAGAACATCTGTAAAGCTTCAATAATAGCAAACTGTCTTTTTTTTTTTTTTTTTTTTTTTTGTAATATCACTGAAGAAAAACCATTCAGAGGCTTATAAGTGACAGGATTTCTAATCTCTCTGCCTTCCTACTTCTATCAAGAACTACAAGATCTCCTACCTCACAAGTGAATGCTCTGACCACTAGGTTAGAAAACATAAGAAAGTGGATCATTCTTAGGCTATTCTACTTTTATAAAAACTGTCTTAAACAACATGAACCCTTTCCAATCGTAAGTGGAGCAAGTGCCAGAATTTGTGACTTCTGCATGAACCTCCCATCCACAAAGCTGAAGAGTTATACTCCTTCCCTGTTACACTGACATTTTTGGTGCAACTTGCAATTACAAGAAACTGTGTGGTATTAGTGTAAAAGTGATCTAGAGAAAGCACGAAACCAGAAATCCTCAAATACTGAATTTTCAATACTGAAGACTTCAAAAAAAACCCCCCATAATAAGATTTTAACACCTTATCATCATAAGCCCTAGTGACTTTGTATTCTGAAAATGCAAGTGTTTGTAGCTAAAAATAATATTAAGAAACAGCTCATGAAACCTTTTGAAGTGATTGCATCTGCAGAGGTTCCTCCCCATGTTAAATACTTGCAGCGATCGACACCCTAGAAGCGATAAGGAGATAAAGAGCTGATTAAATTCTGACTCAAGGGCCAGCCTTGCCGGGACAGCGGCACAGACAAGTGCTCTCTTAGGCTTATTCCTGCCTGCCTATCAGTGGCATAAAGCCAGATGCCATCAGTGGCACCGTTTCCTCAGATACTTAGCAGAGACTGTCTAGGCTTTACTGTTTATAAATTAAGTATTTGTTATAGTACAGTATGTAACTAGTACTCCACTTATCTTTGCTTTAGAGAGATTGACACAGTGAATTATGAAGTCAAACCCTAGGCTAGAAGATGCCTATAAAGATTAAGTCATTTCATTCTTTTCCAAACAATTAGTAGCACTAGACTGCTAAGCGGAGATCAATCGTAATTGGGGAACTGAGAGAGGGCAATAAACAAATTACTAGTGTTTTCTCTGAAGCCTGTTGGTTTACAGACTCACTGTTATTTAATCCAGAAGCTCAGTAGATTGTAAATTATCCATTAGAGTTGTCACTGGCCCCTTGAAAAGGATTTACTTTACGATAAAGGTACAAGAAAGGAAATCTGTCTGGTTGTTTCAGGTGAAATAGGATAATTGCAGCTGATTCATCATCATCATCACATTTGTACCACCTGCTTCTAGGGGATGGTCAAGAGGTTTAGAGGTTTTGCCCCACAAACATCAACATTTGGACTTTACCAGCTTAGCTGGCAGGCACCTGGTGTCCTCTTCATCTTTCAGTACCCTTTGTGTTGTTCATTGCAAAAAAGAATGAAAAGTGACCGATGGGGTTACCCGTTCAACAGAAAAGGGAGCTAAACGGCTAATTACAGCACTAGAAAAATGATTTCTTTTCCACAACCAAACCTGAAGCTCTAAGGATCTCCTTCCTAGAGACTATACTGTACCTTGGAAGCACTCAGGGCTGTCTTACTTTGTGGCCACAGCCCATGCATGGGCCACATTAGATGATATTAACAGGGTTGGAAAGACCTAGAATCCAGCCTGCAGAGTTCACTGCAGCCTTTGGAAGGATTTACAAATTTTTGTGTTGTTTTTTTTTCTTTCTTTCTTTCTTTCTTTCTTTCTTTCTTTCTTTCTTTCTTTCTTTCTTTCTTTCTTTCTTTCTTTCTTTCTTTCTTTCTTTCTTTCCTTTTTTTTTTCTTTTTTTTTCTTTTTTTTTTTTTTTTTTTTTTTTTTTTATTTTTTTTTTTTTATTTTTTTCCACCTATCTTGGATAGCAAGAAGCAGGAATACTGTTTTTGCAGCAGGACAACTGCCCATGTGGTAGTATATTAGGATATCTGCATACTGCAATGAAGTCTGAAGTATAGACATGCACAAAGATAGTTATTTAAATGAAAGAGACCTTATTCTTTGCCTATCCACTATCCCAGTGCAATAGCTACAAAGCAGAGGAATTAATGTTTTTCTTCTCTTCTAAATCCCCTCACTCAAAGGATGAAAGATGTTAAAGAGACTCTTTGTTTTGTTTTCAGCTCTTTTTATTTCACTTGTATATGTTGGCAGCTGATAGAGCCCCAAATCTTGTCAATCCCAGTGTGCTAGGCACAGAAGTATAAAGGACATTACAATTCCTGCTCAGAAGAGCTTAAGGACAAAAATCTAAAGGACAAGACATGGACAAGACAGCAATATCGCTAGTCACAAAGTTTTGCACTCAGTCCCAGAAAATAATGAGAAATGATATAAACCCCATGATATTTAAAACATTGTGTGTATATTACAGTTTTTGAGTTCAAGTTTCCAGAAATGTTTCCTGCCATCATAATGACAAAAAAACCCACACCAAATTTCTTTTGATTAAGAATAGAAATCTTATATTGATCGTGGGACTTGTGTGTGTGTGTGTGTGTGTGTGTAATCTTAAGGAAAGGACTAAATATAAAATAGGATTTAAATTATAAAAAAAACAAAAGAAAATTAAAAATATGTAGTCACCACACAGCGACTTCTCTGTCTCCACAAACACTGCCACAATGCCCGGAAAGGAGGAAAAAGAAATATGATACATCAGAGAATATAAAGGAAGAAAATGTAAATGCATTTACATAGTTGGTTTCTTCTGGGAAGCTGCCAAAATTTCCTCATTTCCAGAATTTATAGTGATCCAAAATGATGTAGCTACAAAAAGGGCAGATATATTACAGAACTAGAATGTGTAGCCAGCATGTACTTTTATGGTTTGTCTAAAATGCATATAACCTCTCTTGTCCTCAGAAGTCCAACAGCTGTTTGGATCATCTTTAAGTGGCCCTAAAAACTCTATTTTTCAGTAACAGTTACAGAGTACAGCCTACGAAAACCCAGAAGCCACTCATGGCAAGATATCATGCATCACTGCAACCAAAACTAGGAAAAAAAAAAAATCCAATTCACGGAAGAAAAAATATATCTTTTGTGGATTTGAATTGTACCTGTCTTCTCTAGCTTCACTCCTCAGCTGGTAGGCCACCTAGAGTAGTAGACAGGCAAGAGTAAGAACAGAAAAATGCATTCACAAATGTTGGTTTTGCCCAGTTTGCTCACTCTGTGCTTAATGACAGCTACAGAGTCACTAAAAGTAAGTAGCCAGATTACAAAGATCTAGTGATCAAGAACAAGTTATTGCTGCCTCTACCCCACAACCTCCATCTCCCCCCTACCACCCCAATATAATGATATCTGCCTACAAAATCTGACTATTTAGAATAATAATAAAAACCTCACGGCAGTGCAATCTTTGTTCAGTACAATATGAGAAGCTTGCAGAGAAAGGAAAAAATCCTGAGGCAATATTTTCACATACATTAAAAATATATATGTGGGGTGTGATATCCCATTAACAGACATCATATGCCTCCTCTGGAGATGTTAATTCCTAAGCTCATCAGGGGAACGCGTGTGTGTACCGTGTGTATGTTCATTGGTAATGTTTCATAAATTGTTTGTCTCTAGATGAGAGGTTATATGCATCTGAAAACTTACATTGCTTTTAGTATTAAACTTAACTAAAAAATCAGTTGTGGTTGTTCCCATATTTAGCATATTTGCCATAACACGATGTAGCAGCGATTGTTGAACAATGAGAAGGAGGACTACTTTTAATGAAAGTGAAGAAATGCTGGGCTTAGTCTTGACCTCTACTCTGATGAATCTCAAAGTGAAAGTAATGAAAGAAGATTCTTCCAAGTAACGAATAAGGGCTGTGTTTGTTTATAGTCTTGGTGTACACCTTCTGACTGAAAAAAGGAAGCATTTGAGCATAAATTTTTTATTCATAAATGCCAGAGTTTTTCTACTGTGTTTGGCAACAGGCAATCCCTCTTAAAATTAATGCAAACTAGAAAGCACGATTTTACCTTCAAAAGATGATTATTGTAGAATTTTTCTTCAATGAACACTTTAATAGGTTTCCACGTGAGCTTTACCTTTACAGTTATAGATTTCTAAATTATGCAGACAAATATATGCAATTTCTCATGAGGTCTGTATATTTCATTGGGTAAGGAAATTAAAACTAATGGAAATTTAAAATGAATCAGATGATGTTCAAATCAAAAATCTTTCATGTCATAGAGGATTTATAACCCTTTTATGTGAATGTCTTACAATGACTTGGTCTTGGTTTCCTTACAGATTTGTTTTAACTTTTGTTCATGAAAACTGTCATTTTGGTTTGATTTGGAATTTTGTAGTAAATTGCTATAGTTCTTGACACTAAACTTTCTACTATATGCACTTATATCACTCTGCACTGCTGTTTTACTGGAATCTGAGTCACTCAAAAAAAAGTGAAATTGTTGGAGCCTCAGGATCTTTCATAGAAGAACTAACTGGGTGATGGTATCAAACAACTGTGTGATGAAAAAGACTTTTTTGGTGATCTTACAAAATGGCAAGTGTCAGGGTAGAGATGGTTTGTTTTGTATGTTAAGGCTGTGAATCCTGAGGTGAGTGGATAGATGTGACAAAGAATAAAAGCTCCTTATGACTTTACAAAATGCTGACAAACTACTGAATACATTTATATACCCACACAAGTTCTCCTGCAAGGTTTATAAAACGGCAGGAGCTCCTATGGAGGCTATAAAACCTCCCGGAATCCTGAGGGTTTGTGAAATCCATGTGAGATCTTGTGGAACTTGTAAACTGTCAGTGAGGTCCTGCAGAGTTTATAAACCCTGGCTGGACCTTAAACAAAGTCTGGGGTTCCTGCAGCAGTTACAAAGCCCACCAGGACTTTTGAATTGTTCACAGCATTAGTACTTCACCGAGAGAAACACAACTAACCTTTCCAAAACTGTAATGTGCTCTCTAACATCATGCGTTTACGTGTAGGAGCAGTCGAGGACATGAACAATCACCAAATTACAGAGTTGCCATCTACGTATTATCTTGCTGAAGATGAAAAAAAGTCTTAAGAGATTAGTGATGTTATTCTCTTTATTACAATGCTCCAGACGAACTTAATGGTACCCATTTGGCAAACAAACCCTGTAAAATTTTAAGTCAATGGGTCTACTGGAAATAAAACATTTTCCCCTCAAGTAGAAGTGAAGACAATGTGTTCTCAAGGGTGAACTTGTTTGAAAATTAATCCAGCCATGGTTGGTCAGTGATATAAAGAACCTGAATGAACGCAGTAGTTTATATCTGTTTTGGGTAAAGATACAAAAGGTTTTGCATCTTTTGCTAAGTAAGGTCCTTTAGAAATTGCTCAAAAAAGTTTTTGCATCTTAAACTATATGATGTCCTTTAGAAACTACTGAATTTTTGGTTGTTTCTCTCAACCCAAGAAAGTTCAAGCCTTTTCTTGGCCTTTATCCCAGCTGCTAGAATACCTATGTATTTCAGTCATCAGACAAAATGTGTAAAGACAGGGAGAACAAGAGCCATCACAAGGTGTTGGTACATTGGGGACTTACCTAAGGGGAAGGAGTCCTCACACAACATCTCCCTTCTCCTGGGACTGCTTCTACTTCTGATGTAACTGATTACATCAGCTTCAAAAGATCTCTGGTAACTATTAACTTCCATTTTCTTCTGACTCCAGAAAAAAACCCAGTCAAACATTAATCATGGTGTAATGTCCTCCATTGAGTGTATCAGTATGTCATAAATAGAAACCTACATTTATGTTGCTGAGCTTTTAAACATTATTTTTATTGCACTGATAGGGAGCTGAAACTTGTGGGTGTACAGGAAGTTTTTGTCACAAATGGAAATTCAGTTTAAATAAACAGTTTGCCATCTCTTCAGTTGTTAGGTCATGTTTAACATTGACTCTACTTAAAAATACATCTTCTTAAGGATATATTTTTTGCTTTCTTCCCTTTGTATCTCTCAGCTACTGCACCTTAAAACCTCATTTTAGGGGAAGGAGGGTTGTTGAGTGCTGTATGTGGAAAGCAGAGCAGTTCTTTGTAAACATTTGCCATCGCTTCTTCTGTGGATGAATACATAATTCTTCCAAGTACAGAAATCACATTTTAGATTTAGATCTCATTTACATAATACATAAGAATGCAGAAAATGTCCCAGAGGGCAAGTAAACACTTTGAGCATAAAATGGAAAGAAATTTTGAGAACCGTTTCCTTGTTGGTTTCTTTAGCAGGTTTTAAAACCAAAGAGACAGTTATTGCAGAAAATAATGTTGTTCTCAATCCATCCACATGTAAAAGTTGCTTTGGATGAGGTAGTGTTTGGCCCCACTATTGCTCGTCCTGCTGCAGGAACATCCCTCACACAGGTGAATTTCAGGAATGCAGTTCCCAGTGACACGTGCTTGATTATCTGCATAAAAAGAATCATGTACCTAGTAACACAACAAAATCATTTGTCTGAAGTTTCCAAGTCCTGTATTAAACAAGAGGACCTTAACTCCCGCTCTATTAAGCTGAGAACATTACTCAATGTTTGTTGGAGAAGGCCACTTCGCATTTTTCATGATTTTCTGTGGCTGTGACTGTATTAACATTTGCATTACAAACACAATTTCCGGCACTTGAGACCACGACAGAGCTATCTCGTGGTTGCAATACCTTGACAGTCTTTTTGTCAGCTGGAGAGTGATGGAAACCAGAAGAAAGAACATGTTAAGATTAAATTCTCAAGCAAGTAGTGACAAACTCCTTGTCCTTGAAGCTTATATAAATAACTTTCCTGTGTTTTTTTAACCTGTTCCCCCCTCTCCCCAGCCACCCCAGCAGCGAGGCATGTCACTCTGATGGTTCACATCCATCTCCTTTTATTGATGTCCACTTTGGTATCTGCACAGGTCATCAATTTTGCTGCCTCTCCGGCAGCCGCTGGGAACGGCAGGGCAGCCTTGCAGGACGTGGCGTGCGGGGGGAGGCTCAGCTCGCCGCCGGACTCGCGGTTCCAGTCGGATGCCGGTACCGGGGTCTCATAAATCTTCTAGGTGACCCAGGTGAACTCTGAGGCTCAGAGCTCACTGAAAACTGATCAGGCCTCTGTTTAGTTTAACAGGCCCTTTTCAGTGACAAGTGAAGGGTTCAACAAATGCACAAAACAGATATATATTAGTTGAAAAACTAATGGCTTTAAAAAGAATGTTTGACAATTGTTTAGGGCTGTCTGTAGATCCATTATACTGATAAACGACCAACTTGGTCTACACCAAACTGGAGATGGCCAGCGAGAAAGCAACCTTGGTTTTTATTTTTTTTTTCCTCCCCTGCTTCCCCACGCACTCTCCATCTCTTTGGTGGTTTCATAAGAGCCACATGTGCTGTGGTGGTCAGGAAGACTAAAAGAAGGCAGCAAAGGGTACCTGTGCAGCTTATATTTAACCTTGCAATCAAACTGGAATTAAGCAAGACTGCAGATGCCCCCGGTGACCTGCTATTGACCGCCTGAACTTCTAAGTTAGGGTCAGTTGGGGCCCAGAATAGGAGGTCAAAAGCTGGTCAGTGCTCTTCAGCTCCAACATGTTGAATAGAGAGACTTTATTGCTGTGATTTATGCAATTTGCACAGACAGGTTAAGGAGACCTTAAAACATGCCACAGTGCTCACTTACACTGGGTACACCATCCACTTGGAAAATAAATTCCGATTGTCCATATGAAATCTCTTGTGGATACGCCTTGAAGTATTTTACCCTCTGTACTCTAAAGATTCATTCCCACACTCGACCCCTGAACGTGACAAGGTTAGTGTTTCCAGATTTATTTAAACAATATGAACGCACCAAACGAAGCACTTTACAAAGCTGATTAATTGCAAAGGCAGAATAACAATCAGTAATGAATTATTTTTTTGGAGGGAGAAGCAGCTAAACTCGTAGAAAAGTTGAGATCTTAAATCAGTCTCAGTGGTAATTTGAAAACAGCAAAGACTAATTTTTAACCAATCCACAGGTATCAAAGTTTGGTGTTTCCTTCTCAGTTTTTACATACCTTCTTTTATGTGCCAGGAATTCTAGAGTTGATGGGAAGCAATCAGATAAATTATAAAGGACAGCTAAAAAAAATTAAGAGCTCTTATCACTTTACAATCAAAAGCTTTTTTTTTTTCCTGGTGGAATTTAATATGGATTAAATTAATCTTAGCTTCCCCACCCAAAACAGTTTCAATGTCTGTGCTACCTGCTGCTCAGTCTCTAGGTCTTTCTTGAGCAGAAACTGCCAGTGGTGATGTGGATTTTCTGACAGACTCATCTCCGACCACCAGACTTGCTTTCACTTGTGATCAAAGCAAGAAATTGAACCCTGGTCATTGAAGGTGAAAGGGTAGGGCATTTTCAAAACCTTTTAGTGCTAACTCTTCTTCGTCGTAGTAGTTCATAATTCTTTGTTGTGTGTTACCTTGATTTAATACATCCAATTTAACAAGACACTAGTCCATAATAGGGTATAATTGTGTTTGACATGACAAAGGGGAAGAAAATGTAAAATTTGCCAAGCTCCACTGAAAAAAAAATGGCTTTAGCAAATGTGTAGCTACTCATTTTCATAAGTATTCTAAGGATACAGTTCTAATAAGCATATTCCATGCCCTAAATTATATTTACATGAAGCTCAAGAATGGCTGAACATGAACTGTTTGAATCTGTCAGGTAAGTGCACTCTTATTAATAAATATATTTATAAGCAGCTATAGAACAGAGCAGCCCTGGTGGTTAAATAATAATTTGTTTTTAAAGAACTTATACATATTATCTGAAGTGATAGACTAGTCTGTCATAAGCATAGTGCATATTTTTAAGGCTGCCAGAATGTGTATTTATCTGAAAGCCTGGAACAGATCCAAAAGACGCTTCTCAAGTCAATAACACACATCGCAACCTCCTATAAAAGTATCTTTCTCTTGTAATGAAATATAGGAAAAGCTATCAGCTCCTTACTTACTTCTTTTAACTCAGAGATTAAGGTACACAGTGCGGACCACTGATTTACACATAAAAGGGTCTGCAAACAAGTAACAGGAGTAGAATATGATCTCTCACCAATCTGCAGAGCTAGCACTGACAGCTGTGGTCTTGTTTTAGCCTGCTGTGTGTGCTTACTTAAAAGCAAGGCAGACAGTCTTCCCAAAGCACAGAAGAGTGTTATTTTTACTGTAAGTTTCCACAAATCACCCTAAACTTGTCTCAGACTGAGAACAAAAGTTGGCCACATGTATCAGTATTGATCAATTGGCATTTTTAAGGGCATTGTCATGAGTCAACTGGTTGTTTCGTGCTTTGCTCTCCACGGTTTAACAGCAAGTGATCATTGACTGGGCTCCTGATGGTTACAAAACTACCACAAAATAGATACTGGGAATAAGGAGGTAGTGGGTGAAAGACCTAACGTCCCATGTCTTTGATTATATTCTACAGTAGAAGTATAATGTAATAGCAAGTACAGAGAATAGTAATTCTTGCTATTACTTTCTCTGTGAAAAGGACTCCTCCTAGTAGACTGTCTGTCCACCCAAATTCCCACTGTTTTTTTCATGCTATTCTCAGCCTTCTGAGGTGGTCATCTGGTAAAAGACCTGATTGTCTACATCTCATGGTCCAAAGCTATAGCTGTTGTTTTATCATTGTGGCTTGCGGGTGGGAAGTCTGTCCCCCATTTCTAAAGAATCTGTGACAGAAACCTAAGAAAAGAGAATCTAATTTCCAAGCAGGTTTAAATTTGTTTAGGCATTTATGTGAACTAAGAAAGGTTGAAACCCACCAGTATAAGAGCAAAAAATTTGTGGAGGTTCAGTTCAAGGAAAGCTTCAAAGCTAATTTGAATCCTACCCAAGTTTCATCTAAAACTTGAGCTAGATTTCTCACAGGAACATGCTCTTTCAATGTATTTCTGAAGTTCGACTCCAGATAGAATTGCAAATACTGCAATAATGCTGGATAATTCTTTGCACATTGATAGTTATGCAAAGCAGAGCAATCCCAAAAGGAAAAACAAAACCTTCCCTGAACACTCCAAAATATTTTTTTTTTGTGATGGGTACAATGCACAAATTTCTTTCAACTTTTTTTTTATTTTCTAAGTCTAAAAAACATTCTAGATCAGCACTGAGAATTGCGAGGAGAGAGAATCTTACAGCTGTAAGAGGCAAACTTCTTTTGGAAAATATACCAAATTTAAACTGCAGCATTTTAAGAATTCTGTATCTAAAGAAAACATGATGGTGACGAAGAAAGAGGTACTTTTGATGTCAGTTGGTCAGTTTTGGATCAATATGCATTTTAAATTGACAAAAAACTATATGATTTGGAAACTGACAATCCTAAATATAACCACAGCTTCAGTAAAGGGAGTACTGTTTCTAAACAATTGGAAAGATGAAGAGAGTCGCAGGTTAGATATATATAATTTTCTGTGCTTGTATTGCAGCAGCCTTTCCAGAGGCAGTTAATGAATTTTGATGCTCCTTATCACTGCCACTGCAAAAGCCAATAAGGAAAACCTCAGACAGACTAAAAGTTCAGGCTGGGAAGGGTCTAACTTTACTCTAACATATGGAGCTGAGTTTTGGTGCATCTGAGGTCTGAGCTGGTGAAAAGTGAATGAAAAGTTGGATGGATGTGTTATGATACTTATACATTTGTATGTAAAATAAAATAAAAACGGTTATCAACTGACAGGATTTGGTCCAGATGGCAAATTTCAGCCCAAGAACAGATCAAGACTAAGCCTGCATATGGATGAAGTAGGTCCAAAGTGAAGGTTAATCTGGTTATTAATAATATAGCATTAATGCTGTGTCATAGAAACACAGCACGTCTTTCATCTTTGTGTGAGGAAAGGGCAAGATCAAAAGGATTTTGGTGCTTAATGTTCACCCAAGTGCAACATTTAGACTTCAAGTACCTGCTGCCTAACCCTCAAAACCAAAACTGTACATGAAGTTCCCTTTTTGGATTTATCTGCATACTCTACAAAGAAACCCCAAACTTGACTTACTGACATGTTTTCTCACCTTTGACAACAGACTAGAAAGACAGACTGTTGAGTATTTTCCTTATCCTTTCTCTTACTTTCTTTGAAAAGCAAATTCTCAGCCTGCAAATTCCTAAGCAGTTTGGACTTCTGGGTGTTCAGCACTCTGTACACATTGAGAAAAAAAAGCTCAGTGTTTTCAGTCAATTTTATGATCACATTACTCAGTCTGGCATTCAAATGGAGTCAGCTTTGCTATCTTTTACCAAGAAACTTGGAAACTGACTTATTCTTCATTATCTTACACAATGAAGACTATTTATTATATTTGATTCCCTATATTAATATCTTAAATGTTTCATTACCATGCCAGGATTAGAGAGTTACTCAGACTGATGAGCACAGAGGAATCCTAAAACTCTGGCAATGTGAAACATGTTCTTGACTGGCTTCTATAGGAGGATGCTCTAAATAACTAGATTTGTAGCTAGGCTTTACATTTTAATGTGAAAGCAGGTGGCTTCTTAGTTTTATCTTCTGGGGATACACTGTGGAACAGACAAACATTGACTTTTGGCTTTGTGGCTTGCAAAGAAAGTCCTCTCATGGACTTCATATAGGGTGGCATTACCTTCCCATAAATAAAGAAATCTATAAGCTCAAACTCAGGTACTTAGCTTATTTTCACGAGGCTTATTGTAACTTGTGTTCAAAAGAGCTTCTTGAGAAGTCAGGTTAGAAACAAAAATACTATCTGCTTTTAAGCGGAGCATGAAACCCCGTCTAAGGTCAAAACTGAGGTCATAAAGAGGATAATATGGGCTTAGCATGCAGTGCAGCTGCTGTATGCTGTATTTAGCCTGTGAATAAAAAAAGAGCTTTTGTTTCCACTACTGTTACTCCCTGCACCTTTTTAAGTAATTTCTTCCCTCCGCTAACAGTTAACTTTAATGTGTATATATGTGACAGCCAGCTATTTACTTTAAAATGTCTGATTTCAGAAACAAAGCAAACAGTCATGATACAAGTTTAATAGGCTGAATGTCTTTGAAAAAAATGTATTTATGAAGGCACATGCTCTTACAGTGGCAAACCCATTTTTTTGATGGCAGAAATCAGTGACTCCCATCATGTTGTGGGATGGCTTAAAATTCTGGTATAGAGGGAGGAATCAAAACCAGACCAAGTTCTGATTTACTTGTATTAGGATAGAGAAGGACCTAAGGAAACAAGCATGGTTTGTAAGGAGTTAAACTAAGAAGAAATTAAATAAATAACCCCTCCTCAGTGCTGTATCCCTCTTCGACTCCACAGTGACCAACTGGAGAACAAGACAGTCAAGGTTTTTTTTAGCAATGAATACCTGGAAAGTTGGTAAAGGCATATTCCAGAGATAAATGGAGAGGACTGTACAGATTTAATCCACTAAACAGAACCATGGAAAAAATCTAATTCCATTATTCAGAGGCTGCTGAGTGTATTTTACCTTAGGGAAATGTACTTCTACTCATTTTCAGTAACTCTATAGTCCATTTCAGCCTCTATGCTTGAAAATTAACAGCACGTTAACAGGACTATTGCTTGTACTTGTGGAACTGTCTGTTTAGGATTAGGCCATTAAATATTGATGGAGATAATTGTTCCTGCACTTGAACAGCAGAAGGATAGAACTGAAAGTAGTTTAACTGGCATTTGCATTTATGCTTGGTAAACAGAGCTGGGTTTGAAAGCATTGAACATCCAGTATTGCCTTCTGCACAATTCACATTCCAAAGCACCACTGATCACAAAGATCAGTTTGATAAAATGTTGTAGCAAAGGTTAAATCAAACCATTTGAGCTGTAATTTATCACATCTAAATAAATAAATGCAGAGGCAATACATAATAAAATACATCTAATTGTCCTTTGGTAATTATATTTTCTTTTTTGAAGGCTCATCAGTCACAATTTCTCATGATTCCAAATTTAAGTGTCACCTTTTGTCTGTACATACTTTTCAAATTGTGTTTAGCTTAAACAGCAAGATTTTATAAGCCAGCTATGCACTGGAGGAGAGCTGGCTTTTCAGTTCTTATATGTTTTCCATTAATTTTACTTTTTAACCTTTGTTCCTGAATCAGAAAGTTTGTGAATTACTCTCTGTGATATACATCACCCAGGAGGAAATAGTTTGCTCACACCCAGTTTTCTACTTCATTAGGTAAGACAATTTATCATGCAACTGGTCGATCAGATAAGGAGGACCGTATCCTGTGATCATATAGACCCCTGCATCATTTTACTCGGAGTTACTCTAAATAAACTCAATATAAGCTCTTTGCAAAAGTGATGGGGCCAGGATGCATCAAGGTGAAACAATTGACAGTTCAGCTCAAGAAGACCGTATAAGTGAAGTGTACAGCACATCTTGAGAGAAGGCTGTCCTCATGGGCAACGTTCAAGGTGCATTAAAGAAATGAAGGGAATGGACCCATTCTCTGCAAGTGGCTGTATGCTTGATGTTGTCTGTGACCTGTATAGGTGAGCGATGCATAAAAAAAAATTCATTTCAATAATGTGAATTACCTCTGTCTTGATAAATGACTGCTAAAACCTGTGTGCTTCTCTCTATGGGAACTACACTTACTTGAATGCGAGCAAAGTGTCTGGAAGTTATACCAAATTAAAAAACGTGCTGCGGCTGTTAACGAAGGGCCTCCTGCACTGGCTCTGAATATGATGCCCATATATCAAAGACCTCTGACATTGCCTGCCACTCGATCTGGACACAGGAAATATGGGATTCCAGGCAGATGAGAGCTGAAACTGAAGCTCCAAAAACCTTCCTTGTGCAAGTGATTAGGCGCAGCTGTTTCGCTTCACATTTCGGAGCACTTGAACTCTGCAATCTGCCACATTTTTACTGGACTGCATGTGCAGAGGGTAAAAAAGGTATCATGCCCTGGCTAGACAGCAGATGTGGGGATAAAGAAATGTCTCCATTAAGAGAAAAAATAAATGAAAAAAAAAATTTTGAAAAAAAGCACAAATTGGGACACAAGGAGGAGAAATTAAAGGGAAGCTATCAGAACAAGTAGAGGAAATAAAACTGTTTTCCCAAGATAAAAGATGTTAAACCTGCAAAGATTTTCCTCAATGTTACAAAACCAACATATTCATTCTTTAAAAAAAGCTTTGCACTTCTAAATCTGGCCAAAGGTATAGTTTTTAGGTACAAAGACTAGGGAGTCTAGAAACTCAAATTCTACCTCTACATTTGCCCATTTTGTATAATAAAACAACTTGCTCAACAATATTTCAGGATGATGACTCCTTCAGCCCAGATCAACAATACAGAAATACTAGGCTATACAGAAGAAGTTATATGAAAAAGCCAAGCCTAACATTTTCACAAACTCTCTTGGTGCTCTTAATTTTCCTAGGTCCAGGTCTGTATTGTAAAAGGACCACAAAATCATGAGGATTTGCTCAAAGAAGCCTCTTCTGTAAATTGATGAAACCTTTTTACTCTACAGTTTTGGTAAAATAGCTATTTAAACCCTGACCCTACTGCACAGAAGCCTACGGGAAGTTTTCCCATTGACCCCAATGAGACTGAGATCAGTGCTTTCACTGCCGGCTTCTTATTGAAGTTACAGGATAACTGATGCCGGTACAACTTTTTAAAGAATGTATTAAATGAGGAGGCAACTGATACGTTCAATGAAGGAATATAGCAAGTCAATGTAAAAAGAGTCTGAAATATAGTAAGGAAAATACATTCATTTGCAAACATACATATGAGGAAGTTGTATGAAAGATTTAATGAAAAGTTTACTGTCTCTACTGTCCACCAGTAGAGAGCTTTATGCAGCAAGAACTCTTTGGGTTCTCTCTGTTGACTTTTTATGGCTTAAATGTGTTTGAGTAGAAGTACTTTGATCACTGTGCAATACAAAGAATATTTTATGGGACAATCAGACTGTCCGTCCTGGGTGTCTTGAGCAAGGAGCATTTCACAACGCAGAAGCCCCTGACTCCAAGGCCAGCAAACTATCAGGGAAATGGTCAGTCTTTGACAAAGAGGGTGAATCCCCTCCATCACAAGACCTGTAGGGTGGCTGGAGAGAGAGTCTACTTTAACGAGCTTCCCATTTGCAGGGAAGCTTCAGTGGGAATTAATACTTGAAAACTTTATTTTCACTGCTGCAAAGGTGTGGGTGACATTTTTCACCCTTTGGGATGACAGATGCTGTCTGTCCCTGTGTGTAGTAACAACAGATGCACTCTTGTTTTACCTGAAGTAGGAATTGTTGTGGGAGAGGACAGATTTCATCTGCTGTGGTTTAAAGTTGTGATTACTGAGCCCTTCTAGCACTCCCACCTTTTACTTAGTGAAGACAAAGCCCTAAGGGTTTCCTACATCAGAGCATAAAGCTGACCTCTTTTATACTTCCTAATAACACAAAGGTAAATGTTTTCTTATGCCCCAATTACAGCAAATTTTCAAAACTGGTTAAAACTCACTGCTGGCGACAGGAGGAAAACAAAAAGCATGAAGCTGGGGCAGGAGTGATGTGAGTAAAGTTCTTGTCTTGACAAGAAAAGGAAAGTTTTACCGCACTTACTGTTTTGGGCTGGGGGGGGGGTTGGGGTGGAAGTTGTCTGGGAGGAAGCCATTCTAAGAAACTTTATCCTACTTGATACCTTTCTTGAAACCCTACGTGCCGGCATAAAATTAGAGCAACACTTCCTCCTCTGCTAAAAAATAAATCATAATCATGACAGGATCAAAAATAACCTGAAAACATGACCCAAGAAGACAAAAAGAAAACATTGGAGATTTTTCGATATTTTTTTCTCCAAGTGATCCCCTTGGTTTCAAAACAAACTTTATTTGAAGGGATGGGGAGGGGAAAGAAAAAGGAGGAAGAGGAAGAGGAAGAAGTCAGCAGTTAGGACAGAGCCAAAATAAGCTTAATAATAAGGGAAACTGGTCTGTAGACTGAAAGTACAGCTGTATAGAAACAAGGTCCTGTAAAACCTGATTCTATAAAATCAGATATAGCAATAACTGTATGCTCCATTGAGAGAAAAGCTGAGAAAGTGAGCATTCAAACCAGCCAGAATTTCCAAGAAAAATTAAATTCAGAGTAAAACACCTTCATTAGATAAAATGGTACTTTAACACTGGTAAGCAATTTCAGCATTTTCACATTGCATTGAAATTTCTCAGCCAGGGCAAGGAGAAGAAATTGTCTTTCTATGAGATACATGATGGGAGAGGAAAGAGATGATATACTGGCAACACCAAGTCAAACATGGTAAAGGAAAGAGGTAAAAAATAGTGAAACCTGAACAGCTGATAGAGAGTAAGGCAGAGAAATACAAAGAGGAAGACTTCAATATAAAGATGGCAACCAAGAGACTTGAAATGGAAATTTTGATGGTCATTCAGAAAAACACAACAAATACAGAAAACACGTGGGCGACTGAGACCTCTGCCCATGTGACACTGTGAAAGTCTGAGGTAGCTTCAAGTCAATTTTCTGAAGGTTTTTGAAGAATGAGAATTTCTCCACATGGCTTTCCTGGAAAGGCACTGTAGATCTTTGAGCATATCTCCAAAAATGTAAGAATAGGACAGGAACATGGCAAAGGCTCATAAAATATTTGGAAGAGCACAAAGACGTCTTATCTCTGCTGATGTTCATCTTCTCACACACTTTGTGGAATTAGCCATCACCTGAACTCTGGAGGGGAGAATCTCTTGGACAGATATGGAGGATGTTTACATCCAGAAAGAGTGATAAAAGGAAAACCTTTAAATAGAGTAACAGAAGATTGTGGAAGCTCTAAAGGAAGTCTGCTCACAGATGAAAGTGTGGTGAGAAAGCAGAAAGGAGGCAGATGGATCATGGATGTGAAGTGTTCGGCATCCTGGTGTAGGACGCTCTAAAATGGTGACTCAGGCCCCAGCAGAGCCTTGAAATGGGGAGAAGGCTGTCAGTTCCCTAGGGCTTGTTTAATTTCAGGATTTATTGTAAAATATTACACTGAAGTTTGCTTTCCCATGGAAGGTCTGTAAATCTCAATGTTGATTGGGAACAGTCATTTTAACACTTCTACCTCCCATAATTCAACTGAAAATTGGAGATCCATGAAGACAGACAAAGAGCAGAAGAGTATGTAAGTCAGAAGCAAATGCCCCAGTTTTCTCCAAACTTCTCAGATTCATCTTTCATTACAATATCTCCCTTTTCTTTCTCTGTTCCCTGTTACTTCTTTTTGTGTCCTTCTTTTCTCAACTGCCTTTCCCCCCTTCCTAGTGTTTCTTTTTCTTTGCCCTACCAAAACTCCTTTTTGCCCCCCCCACCCCATTTCTGTATATGACCCACTATTTTGGTCTAGCCCTACATTAGTATGAAGATACCTTTCCACTTTTCTCTTCTCTACCTCTCCTAACTCTCTTCAACTGCACTCTCTTTATTTGTCTTTTACTTTCTTCACTTTTTCACTACATTCTCCGTGCCAGAACATCAGCAAAAGATCAAAAGGGAAAACCCAGCAACACAAATTAGAGATTTGATGGCAGCCAAGTGTAACTAAATAAAAATGCTTTTGCATTAGCCACAGTTACTAACAGAGTTTAATAGTTGGTGATCTGTAGTTTTTACTAGGTGAACAAGAGGTTGGCAAACATAAGTAGGCATAGCAGACAGCACAGTAAAAATTGCATTTCCTCATACAAGCTTGTCCAAAGCAACACACTTTTTGTGGGCATTTTTTTTTTTCTTTTTTAGTATGAAGCAAAAGCTTAAAAAACTTTTATTGTAAAATATGGCTTGAGATACAAGTTACCTGAATATTTATTCTCCCTCCCCATACCCCAATGAATATAATCTCATTTCACTTTCTGTCACTAAAAGGCAGAAGTGAGAATGACATTTACTGATTAGAGAATTAGTACTATTCCACACAGCTTGTTTTAAAGGATGCAATCACCCAGATCTTGCTGCTGTCAGTAGAACTGCAATACTGTGCATGTTCACACTTCAGTATGCATTAAAAGCATAGTTTATAAATGTATGAGATGCATAACACTATGTCTGTATGGAAATATTATTCTAACATACCTTAATTGTATTCAATAATCACATTTTATAACCTTTTAATTGACTAGTATTTAGTGTTTGGCAATTAAATGATTGTAACCAACCATCCATTGAAGTTAATTATCTGCAGAATGTGCTGGTCACTTTAAGTATTTCTTTTACTATGTTCAGGACATGGCATTTTTCCAATTTCTTAATGGGCTACATTTAGAAAGGGAACTACAGCAAACCTGTTATCTGTAGTGTGTGTATTACAGAAGAATAACTCATATGACAGCAATCTTGTTAGAGGCTGTATGAACAACATTCACCATGGGCCATATCTTAAGCTGTCAGTGTAGCTACTCTGATTTACACCAGCTGAGGATTAGGACACATGTATGATTGCAAGGAATGGTAACTCCGTTAGATGCATCAAATCTTTCAAGATAAAGAATGTCAGTATAAAGCATAGCTGAGTTAAAAAACAATGTTTCTGAGAACAGTGGAGTAAGGTAAGAATAACTACACTGAAGATAGTGCTAGTTCCTCTGCATTTATCTCCATGTAGGACTCACTTTGGTCCTGTACAGAAGGACCAGTTGTGACGTCCTGAAGGCATTCCATTAGTGCAAAAATAAGGTTTTAAATTGAGAAAAAAAAAAAAAAAATAATTGCTTGTGTCAAGTAGCATTCTCTATGTTCAGAGAATGTAATAGAAAATTAACATAATGAAATTAAATACTGAAATGTTCTGCCATCTATATTTAATTTTTTTATCTGTTAGGCCAGCACGGCCTACAAACACTAGCCCTTTGACAACCTGTTTTACATGCCATTCACAGAAATACAAGAAGATAACAGAAACTGAATCTCCAAGTTTTGCAAGGTCAATGGGGAAGAAAATACTCTGATTTCATACACCAGAGCTGGCCAAACTACAGGTTTTGATCCATCCAGGGTTTTGAACCAGAGTATGGGCAATCCGTGTCACCACTGCACTGCACTGCACATTTGGCAGCAGCCTGGGAACAGCAGATAACGGTCCTGTCCTGTGATAGAGCTGTGGTGTCCCTGGGATGCACCTCAACACTGTGAGCACCCTTGCATGTTCCCCTATCCAGAGGCCATCTGATACAGAAGGTTCAGGTTTTGTGGCTCTTAACAATATCAAACTTTCAATATGGGTCCTGCAGGAACAAGTGTTTTTTTCTGAACTAATAAATACAGTTGAAGCTTCAACTAAAAAACCAAAGATCTTTCTATGTAACTTCAAGCCTTTACCATGTAACGAAGATCTTTACAATGGTAATGTTGAGTTTTCACTCACTAGTTTGATCCAATATTGCAATTTGTGAGCCTGTACAATGGCAAGGAAGTTGAAACACATCTTTCAACAGAGCCGTTACAATGGATAAGTGCAAATAATAGCTGCAGAACTGGGATTTTTTATTTGTGATTTTGAAGAATTCAGACTGAAAGCATCTCTTAACTTTCACATTCACTTTCTTCTCTTGCAGCTCAATCTTGAACTAGATGCAGTCATGTGTGATCTCTTGTGGTACGCTGCTTAGAAAATAACCTCCCAGTCTCTTAAATGGATCCCTGTAAGCTGTCTGCAGGAGCTCACCTAAATGCAGGTTCTGTCCAGGCACCCAACCAAGCAAGATCAGGGATGATATGGGATCAGGATGCTGTCTCCTATGGGGGAACGTTATCCCCTGTACGTGACCTGTGGGATGCTGATACAAAGATCCAGAAACAGACACAAGACCATATATTAGATGGCCAGATGTACAGCAATGCTTTGCCTTCTCTTTTTATCTGTTTATGTGATACATTTAGAATCTTGACCTCTCAATAGTTAGCATACCAACAATAGTAAGACCTACTCTCTCATCAGCACAGAGAAAACTAGATCTTACCATGTCTTCTGCTGAGCCCTGGTCATGGGACTTGTTGCCAGAGCAGGGCCGCGTCAAGACCTTCAGCATCATCAGCAGAAAAATACCTTCTTAGAGTAGGCTCAGAAAAATTATCCTGAAAGAATGAAGAAAGGCAAAGTGTGTAATGTGCCCAGCTTTTGCAGGCTGAAGCATTCCTGTACATGGTTAAAAGAGGAATTTGTTTTTGGTACCAAGAAACTGTTGTTGCTGGCGCCTGAGGCATGTGTAAATGGGTACTTCTAGAGTTGAGTTTTCTGTTTAGCTGCGCAGAGAATCACGGTGACCACGGTCTGGGTCAAGCCTGCTTTAGGAATATAAACCTCCTTTCCATGATTTACTAAAATCTTCCTGCAGAAAGAAGCTATGACAACTGTATTCAGTCTTCTGTCTCTGAAAAACAAAATTTAGAAGTGCATATACAAGGAATTGCAAAGAAAACATGCTTAAAGATTCTTTTTCTAGTAGTATTTTGTCAGGAAACCCAAGGTGTACCTCTTTACATGCACAGTGTTAAAATATTTTTTAATACTTGCTAATGGATAATGCTAAGTTGTCTTGAATGGCTTTTGTTGCATTTTTACAAATAACTTTGGTTTATTGTTTCAAATTATTTTGTTGTCTTGTATTGGGAAGATTTAAGAGAAAAACTAAAGAGAACTGATTTCTGGGGAAATTTTTGGCATTCTGGAAAGAGAAATCCTTTCATAAAAATAGAAAAGAGCAAAGGAGAGAGAAAAGGTAATCTTGACTAGACAGATCTAGTTAAAAGGAAACTCAAGAATGCAAACAAATATCTTTCTAACACAGGAGTAAGAAGATCATTCATGGACCTTACTGCAGTAACAAATAAGGCTCTACTAGCATTTCAAAACTTTTTGAAGCACTATCAGCAATTGTAGGGCAGAAATTCTGATCAACTTGTTCCAAATGTTTTGGACACCAACTATGTAAAAATAAACATATATAGTCATAATATCTAAAGACCTGAAACAGCAAAGACATCAGTTCCTTTCTTTCAGCTTAACATTGCTCCTCTACCAAGGGAAAGGAGAATTTAATGTTTTGTGTAGCAACTTATATATGGAAGAAAGAGCACTGCAGAGCTAAAAGGTTCCTTCATGTGAAGTTATGTGATCAAAACATAATCAGAATTTTTAGTTCTCAAATTGAATGCCAACAAATGGCACACAACCAGAGACTGTCTTGAAGAGGCTCTCCAGCCTTCTTGCACACTTTTCTTACTTACAAAGTCTCCCCAGTTCTTTTTTTCAGAAGGTCTCCGTCTTAGCCGTGAGATCTAAGGCAAAAACTGCCCAAAGTCTATGTAACCTTACACAGCACATCCGTCTACCTCTCTTGCGCACAACTGTTTCAACAAATGCAAGCCAAGCTGCAAATGCGTCCGTGACAGATAAAAAAAAGCTGCTTGACCTCTTGCAATGCGTCTCATAAGTGTTTGAGGGTCACTACTGCATGGACTCATGGATTTGTTTTTACAAAGTTTTATCTGTAGTCCTTGTAGCATATCTATGCCCTATCATTTAACAGAGTGACCCAATGTTAATAAAGCAGTAGATGTATACAAAACTCCCAGAAAATCCATGGCCCCATACCAGTGATGGAAGATTTTTTCCAAAAAAAAGAGGTCTGTATGCCAAACTTCAGCATCATATGCATAAGTGACCACTTTTCATTGCACAGCCAGCTCATTTCTTTTGCCTCTTCAGCTGTATGTGTCTGCCATAGTACTGTTTTTGCCAGGTCACTAGTTCCCTGTCACTAACTGTAGCCTACCTGGAAACACTGCCCAGATAAATGAGACCAGATTATGTCTGCCCAGCTCAAACGAGCTATAGTAATTGGGTATAAACTGGTTTTAGTTACCATAGGTCTAGATAAAAGGTTGTTCATTTAATCCCAGGAAAGGGTAGGAAGAGCTAATCATAATGAACAGGATGATGAACTAATGAATTCTTCAGAATCCATGTTTCTTTTTTAAACTTGTATTTAATTTTGCTCTGTAAAAGAGTAGAAAGGCCAACGCACACACATGGAGTAAGTCACTGTTCCTTGCTTGAGGTTGTAGAAATCACTAACAGGATGATGCCAACACTTAAGCCAGTCTAGATCTCTTGCTTTCATCTAATAATACATGGAATGAATCCTGTTTATTTCCAGCCAAGATGACTGAACAAAAAATTAAGTAATATTTACCTTTAAGAAAGATG
Source organism: Astur gentilis (assembly GCF_929443795.1). Lineage (NCBI taxonomy): Eukaryota > Metazoa > Chordata > Aves > Accipitriformes > Accipitridae > Astur > Astur gentilis. The sequence goes on from NC_064919.1 coordinate 3,409,704, forward strand.
ATGCTTTTCTCTCCAAGGGTATTTTTGAGGGTATGCTTCACAATAGTTACTCTGGTACTCTTATTTATTTTGAGCTGATGATATTAACATATCCAAATATATGTTTCTTTGCATTTTTGAATAAGACTTGAAACAGGTTCAGTGTAAAATTACGTACAATTTATGCTTTTATGGCTGTGGAAAGAGCAAATAGGTACAATGCTTATTACACAAGTATTAACAACATTTACCACTACAAATTCTTTAATGGTGTCAAAATCCTCAGTCCTTTTTCAGCAGGACAGTCTCTGATGGGTATTTTATTTTATTGCTTATTGCACTTCCTTAGGACCAGTGCATGGTTTGGTCTTAGTGGAAGCCACAAAATATATTTGTAAATAGAGGTTTAAGACTTTACAACTGGTGATGAACACATTCAATATATGAGCAGGAAACTAATAAAAAGTTAAACTTAAGTATCACTAAGTCCCACATAACAAGATCCTGCAGAGTTAAGAAAGCTGGAAGAAGACATCATGATGAACAAGCCATGAAAACGTGAACTGTGGCAGTTCATAGAAACTGGTAGGAAGGTATCAGTCTGCATCTGACTGAGCTTGGAAGTGAAGGCAAGTCAAGATCCTAATGACAGCACTGCACTGTGCCTGAGAAAGGAGCGCAGACGTGGCTGTTCTGCTTTCCAGCATCATTAGATTTGCAACGCTTGGTTCAACCCGGGTAACTGTTTCAATAATGCTATACTAGTTAAAGGTTTCTCAACCAGGTTCCCATGGTTTCCCACCCCATCCCACCCCCCTACTGAATGCATTCGCATGCACTGGGAAGGAAGTGTGAGCTGGAATGTGTCCTGCTACCAGCCCTGGGGCTGTGTTATTTCAGGTATATAAGGCTATCCGGTCCAGCATGTTAACATGGGAAACTTCTAAAGAGCCCTTCCTTTTTCAGAGCCAAAAAATCAAGGCAAATTCATGAGGGTTTTTTTGACTTAATAGTAGGATTGCTTACAAAATAATTACATTAAGGGTTTGTTTACATGATGCACGTGGGAAGTGAAAAGGGACAGCATGCAAGACTCTGGTTTCCTAAAAGCCAACATTTCTAAATGCAATTGTTTCCCCCCATTATGTTCATACTTTACCAAAATTACACTGCAAACGCATCTAACTTACCCTATTATAAGTAATGCACTCCAGCTCCCTTGTTTCTTGAGGAACAAGTAGTGTCACGAGATGGCAATACTACAAACAGAGAAAAGCATGCTAATCCTGTGCCACACAAAATTAAGTACTCAGAAGATTCTGGTGTTTGTCCTGCTCTTAATTACAAGCCTTGGAGAAAAGGGTCATATATCATGCACAGAACTCCAAGGGCAGCTTTGTTGGTTTATTAATCCTAATGTAGTATCAGATCATAAAAATAATTTGAGTGATTTGGTAATGTGATTTGGTAATGTTCTGATTAATGCATTACCATGAACAGAAGAGACAGATTAACCATACCATGAATTGTAACACGCTAATTCCTCACTGTAGCTCTAACAACTGAGTCACATGCAGTTTCAATTATTTTACATGTTTGGCAGCCATTCTTCCCAATGGAACAATAAGCATTAACACAATAATCTGAAAGAAGCTTATAAAAACATGGTTGACATAAGTTCTCTCTATTAAGAAATACTTGACATTACAATGCCAGTTTTGTTTTAACCATACTAACTTTCTACAATTAAGAGATCTTGATCTGAATGCCTTGAAAATACTTTCAAATTTGTCATGCTCCACTAATATGTCAAATCATTGATAGTCCAATAAATTAGTGTTATTTCAAGAGAAATTCATGAAAAATTATGGGCAGCAGGGGTTAACATGCTCTGATGAGAATGAGCTCTTCTGAATTAAGCAGTGCTTTAAATTGGAGACACTTAGGAGAAGAATGATGCTACAACTGCTGCTGCTCCTAATAGTGCCTTGTGCTTCACACAAAGCTCTTTACTTAAAGATTCCCAAACTCTTTACAAAGGCTGTTAATATCTTGTATTTTGCAGGTCTTCACTTAGAGATTCCCAAACTCTTTACAAAGGCTGTAAATATCTTATATTTTGGAGGTCACATACGGAGGAACTAAAGCGGAGAAGCAAATTGACCAAAGAAACAAAAAGAATCAGTGTCAGAGTTGGGATAAAAAGTTCCTCGTCTTTTCTGTTCATCCTACAAACCCTAGAATTCTTAAAAAAATGGAAGAGGCATGCTTTCATTTGTTTCCATCATTTACATTTGAGTCCAGCTTGGTCTGCTATTCCATCCATTATGCTAAACATGCTACATTGTCCTATGCCAACTTATGAACAATGAATGAACATAGAATCTGGACAACTTGTTCAACTCCATTACGTTGCCTCAATGAAAAAGCTATGTAAGATCAATAGATGTGCTGTGCAGATTTTACAGTGGAAGATGTTGTGTGTCCCACACATGCTTTCACCCCCCAAGGCAGAAAGTGGGTAGTTGTCCTTGCTCAGCTTCCTTGTGAAGAAACTTTCTCCTACAGTGGGACCGTAGCTTCTTGGAAAGGGTAGCCATTTATCACAGCCCTAAATGAAAGCATTCCTCGGACACAAATGTCTTTTTCTTCCTTTGTCTAATTACTGAGGGGAAAAGTGAGAAGGAAATGTCAAAACAGTGAAACAGTGGTGTATAGAGAGCAGTCACTTTGGAGCTCAACCAGCTTTTGTGAAGGCCTGGGCGATTTGTCAAATGGTTGTGGCATAAGTCAAGCCCTGAGGTTGAAAGGTCTTGACCTAAGGAGTGCTGAAATCAGGCAGTATAAGCAAGAGGGCTGCTAGAAGTTTCAGCTGTAGTGGAGATGAACAATGATGGGTGCTGGACACAACAAAACCTCATCTGCATAATTCAGGTAAGGAATTTTATTGAATCTGACAAGTATGTGACAGGCTGAGAAAGAGAAAAGAACATGCTCTTGCTGGGAACCTTTAAAGCTCTTCAGTTAAGGTATGTGGAAATAAATGACAGCTAATCTCTTCACTAAAAAAACTGTAAACAATGCCATTTTACACAGGGCTCACCCGTGACCTTTTCATAGATCAGGCTATCCACTTTCAGGCCAGGCCACAGAACTTATCACAAACAATGCAGCAAACTCAGATTGCGCAAGAAGAGCTTTACTTCTCCAAACTGCTTCACATAGAGTTGCTACTCACTTAGGCAGGTATGCTTCAGCAGAAAGGCTATCACTTAAATCTAGTCCCTAAACCCTCATGGTAAATGGAAAATCCACATTGAGACTTTTCAGTGGAAGTTTTTTGGGGGGTTAGGATTTTTTTTTTTTTTTTTACAATTTTGGCTTGCATGGGTCATACTGCAACTACAAATCTCAAGCTAAAAGGTCATAAGGTGACAAGACAGCTCTTCTGCACTGAGACCTGTTGATACTATTAAAGTGACCAAGGCTTTTAAAATCCTTCATTAATCTTGACATGTCAAGTTTCGCAGAATTTTTTTTTAATTAATTTTAACCACTTACCTCCATTTTAAGTCTTCTCTAAGTAAACAGTAGAGTTTAAGAAGAATATGTAATTGGTGCTCTTCAAAATATAAATAAGATGCTGCCCACTGGCTTTAGAGGATAAAAATCTCTGTATGCAACTGTAGTTCATAAGCACTAAGACAAATATTAATACACACACAAAACTCAGAAACAATGGTTGAAAATCAAACCTAGCCTTTACGTGATGTTTTACCTAATCAAATAAAATAAGAAATTACCTTGCTGGCAAGCAAGAGTTTTCCCTTTGTGAATATCTGTATTCTTGAGAGTTCTTTCTTAACATTGAATTCCTCACAAAAAGTAGCACTTGATATCTATATAAAGAGGGTTTCTTGCCACATGCAGACCTCTAAGTCTGACAAGAAAACAATTTGTTGTACAGGCTGCTGAATGATTGGAAAGAAAGCTCAAAATCTAGAGGAACACAGTGCGACTGTGACTTGCAAGAGCAGAAATTCAACTCTAAAACTCTTCAAATAAATACAAAAACAAAGATTAGACTGACTTTGTCGAGCATGAGTCACAAAATCCCCAAGCACTTCCTTGGATTACTGGCACAGTGATTTCCGCAGCGTACAGCACACATGTATGTTTTTACCAATCTGTGGATCATTCCACCTAATGGGAAGCAGTTAAGAGTCCTGGCTGGATCAACGGTGGATCTTGGTGTTATAAGCAGTCCAATGCATAATTCACAAGGCTTAATGAATATTCCAATTCATGACAGCCAACTGGCTCCATAGGTCACACCTCCCAGTCTCATATAAATAAAGAATGAGATACTGGAAAGCATACCAGCTGAACCCTAGTGAGTGCCAAAAACATGCATATTAATGAGGCACAATAAAAGATATACTTGACTCTCAGGAAGTGCCTCTATTGTTTTCCAGCTTTAGAGAGGGAGAGAGGAAAAGTTTGCGGTGCACCTTTCAATATGCCACACCAAGTGCAACGCGAAGCTTTCCCCAGGGGCAAAGAGGGAATCAGATTGTGGCAATGGCATTTCACATCCAACCTCATCAGGTCTATGACATCCTCTGTCATTGCCACCACAATAGCGAAATCCATGCTGGAAAGATCCCCACCCTCTGCTCCCATGTTTCTCTGCAAGTCCCCATTTGGTAACTAAGGAAAGGAAGTGCTTCAGCAGTGCTGTTCTTTTATGTGCTCTGTTTAGACCTTGGAACAGGATGAATGGTAGCTTAGATGAATGCATTTGTGCCATTTTTCTTGGCCCCAGACGATGTTTCCTCACTACCATGACATCTGAACAGAAGGAGAAAACATCTCCCTTTTGTGGCAAGCTAATTTAATTTGTACCTTCCACCTAGGGGTAAATATGTTTGTCTGTCTTTCTAAGCTCTCTTTGCCCACTTTCTTTTCTCACGGGAAACCCTGCTGAGTCAAAAGCAGGATATTGCTTAGTGCTCTAACTTTATTTTAAAGTAATTTAATTTTAAGCATACTCACACCCACCCTAAAGTGAAGCAACTGTAGGAGCTCCATTGGGACAGCCTTAATGACTTTTGCATGTCTCTTGTGTCAGAGACATCAAGGGCTTGTTGTTAGGGAGGTATTTTTTCTTTTAAAATAAATGCTTTAAAACAGGACGTCTCTTTTGCAGTATCCTCAGAGCAAGATGTGTTTCTTTATTTTCAAAAATCCTACAGCTTTGCGCATTGACCTACCACCTTTAAAAACCAGCATTACAAACCACTGACCTTTGCTCTTTGTTGATCTGGTGTTATATGTGATTTGACCTTGTTTTGTCTGAAAACTTCGTAAAAGGATTTAAAATAAACAATGAATGCATTTTTTAATGAAAAATGGCGGTGAAATATGACTCAGATGACTCAATTTACATCCTCATCATCTGATTTATGCACGAATTCTTTAAATTGGCAAATACATTAAGGGCATTATTTAATCCAGTACTGAAAAGTTTCTATAATTAAAGCAATTAAGCAATATAAAGAGTGAGAAAAGAAAAACGAAATCTAAATTGAGGGATCATTTAAAACCCATTTTGCTTATAGTAACACCACTTCTTTTATTTAAACCTTGTTATCTCATATTAAAGTGGCAATGACACAGGCAAGAACCTATGTATTAAGCAAATGCTAGCAATTTCTTCCTTTTTAAAAAAATTCAATTTCAGTATTATTACCATGTAAATATTTTGTAATACTGTCAGATAAGAAAACCAAAACATACATACAACACTTAAAATGATAAAGTATATTTCTAATACATGCAGTAATAAATATTGTAAGTACTGGTTTTACCTGTAGTTACCAATTATTTATTATTTGCATAATATTGTATCAATGTTTTTTCACAATGATTTGCACTCTGTGTTCTGATCAGAAATGTGCATTTCTGTCATGTTCACAAAACCCACCCCGTACAAAACTTAAAATGATAGAGTGTATTTCTAATATCTGCAGTAATAGATATCACAGAAACTGTGATTTTACCTGCAGTTACCAGTTATTTGTTATTTGCATAATATTTTATCAGTGCTTTTTCACAAAGATTTGCACTCTGTGTTCCGGTCATAAATGTGCATTTATCATCAGCAAATCACACAGACTTACAGGGAAACAAGTCTTGGAATCAGTCACAACATTCAGAAAGATTAATCATGACAATATTGCTGTTTTGCTCAGAAAACTTCCCTCCATTCTGTTTCTATTGCCTCGGTGGTTTGTTTTTATAAACAAGCTACATTTGTTAGGAAAAGGAAGCAGCTCTCTTATTCAAACTTATGGTTTTGGAGTCTAAACATGCAATACCGTGACAAACAAATAACAGCCAATGTGTCCTCTGGAGCAACAGGAGAAAGTGCAACTGCCTCGCCTGCCCTGGTCTGCTCAGTGTATAAAATATAGAAGATATTAAATGGACAAAATGCCGTCCTTCACCAGTGTAGAGGTTTGTTCAGCCAGAACCCAGCACTCCCATGCATGTTGTATGAATTTACATCAGCTTTGAGGATAAAGGAGGCAATTCCTGGTGTGGGACGATGCATCTCCGCATCCATGAGAAGACATGGATCAGGAAGCAAGGCTGAAGGGTGGTTGGTGAAGAGATCCCCTTGAAGGATGGCCAGAGGATGGATTCTGCCCTCAGGTCTCACTTCAGTCTGGCTCTCAGCCAGAACTTGGACCTCAGAAGCTTTGCCTGGACAATCGTGGACCTCAGATGTATGCTAACAAATACATGGAAGCTGTGGTAGCTCATAATGGGGCCAGCTGCCCTGTGTACCACATCAGAGAACACAGAACGAAGGTGCAAAGAGAGGGAGAACGGTAAAAAAAAAGGGACCTTGAAGTACTTCTCCAAATTTCACCTACTGGGCTCTTAAGTTCACAGTCCTTCAAACAAATTGCTTCAAGGTCTGGAGCTTTCACTTTAAACTCCAAAGTTGGCTCTCAAGACCTGGCCTCTGACAAGGGTGGAAAACCTCGTTAGCAAAATCCCTTAAACATTTGCTTTGTTGCGCAGTAAATTTGCCGTCTTTAAGGGTTATAAAGTGGTCACAAAATGCCTGGCGTTAAGAAGATAGTTATCTTTAGGGCTATAAAAAGGTATTTCCAGCCTTATTGCTGAACTGTGTAAATCAAGGCCATCCACCCCTCCATTAGAAGCTAAGCTCTTAAGGCCAATATGGACAAAGGACTTGGTTGTTTATGCAGCAACAACATCTGCTTACACTCAGCCTCATTGTCAAAGAGCTGTTGGTTAAAAGCACAGGATCTCCTTTCTCTCCATTTCATGCCGTATTATGTTTCATGCGGGAATATCTAGTCTCTGAGGCTTGACCACTGCTTTTATCTGCTGGACTTTAAAGACTTAGCTGCTTGTAGTGAGAATCCGATCATCGCCTCCCTAGCAGTCCGGAGGGCGCGTTTCGCCGGACACTTGAAAAATTTCTTTTGGTCTCCAGACACCTTTCTGCAAAGTATTAGCTTTCCTGTGCTGCTCTGAAGCTAAAGCTCCTGTGTAAACAGCTCTCTGGTTCAGTTTAAGATAAAATATGGTGTTTGGATCTGAATTCCTCAAATACTACGTGTGCACAACAAAAGACTATTAATTACACCCAAGCCACAAAATGCCAATGCATTCTCCAGCCTATGATTAGTATTGCTATCAAAGAAAATGTTTCTGAGCTTTGCTTGCTGACACAACACAGTTTTTCTTAGACCTGCATCACTAATGCAGTCGGAAAAGAGAACATAATGTTGCAGTTAATCAGTTTTTGTGAAGAGACACTACCTGAAGAAAAGAAACTGCCCTGCAAATTAGCAAGGCTTCATTTTGCTACTCTTCCCTATCTGTCCCTCAGTAGGCACTCAAAGATAGAAAATGCTTAATGTATGAATTTAAATAGTCTTATGGTAAACGTTCCCTTCCCTAATCTGCAGGGTATAGCAGATTCAGACATTGTCTTGTACAACTAGAAAATGTGTGCCCAGAATAAACCCAAGACATACAACTTATATAAGAAAGCCATGATGCAGTTTACAGAGATGACTGTTTTCCCTCGAGACGGTATTTTCACAGTATTGTACCAATTAATTTTACTGCAGCACCACAACGCATGTTTTAGTAAAACGGTTGTTGAAAACAGAGTCTGATACCTGGGTCATGCATGAAAATGTGAACAGATTTTGCAGAAGAAGAAGGTGTAAAAGTTGGCATCTGACTTATTGAGGTATGATAAGATGAATGTGAACCCCCATGGCCTAAAACTTGAAGAAGAAAAAAGAACACAGGCACAAAGGAGACTCACGGCAGGGAGGTGAGGGCAAAGCACAGGCAAAACAAAATGGCAGCTCAATGGGCAGGAACCTGAAAGGCATCCTGGGGAAAAAAATACCCCAAACCAACAGCCTTTGAAATGGGGGCAGTGGGTGACATACAGATTTCTGACCCAAAGACTGGTGAGTCCAGCTTCCAAATATTGCCACCACTTGCATCATGCAATGCCTTCTTAAAAGTAAACAAGTCCTGCTTAAAATAATTTTTCCGTTTCAAGCTGCTTCCCCTGACTTGTGTATCTATTCTGGAAGCTTCCTGCTTTGATAGTTAGAAACTTCTAATTTCTGCTGTAAAAGTGCTCATACACAGTGGAAATAGATTTGTTTCTCTTTTGGTATTTTGACGTAAGCAGTTTTTCTCTCCCCCTGGTATTTGCACATGCAGTTATTTATAAAGAACAATTCTAGCCCTGCTTGGCCCCCACTTTGCATAGGCAAACGGGTCACTAAACTGTCCTGCTTCCTCAGTCTCCCTTTCCATGCTATTTCCCTGACTAACTTAATGCCCCTTTCCTGCAGTTTGATTTTCTCTTTCTCAGAGATATACAACCAATATATTGCAGAGTGCTTTAGATATTTCCACCAATGTCCTGGATGGAAATATTAATACTCCTCTTTCCTAGCACATCTGATGTCACAGTTGCATTTTTCAGAGCTATGTCAGAGAAGTTGTCTTCTTCCTAGGCTGCTTCCTACTCTCAGCCTCCTCTGTATACCCCAAAGTTCCTGCTATTTATGTGCCTAGACTTGCACTTTGTACTATTAAATTTCATCCCATTTCCACTAATTTAATTCAGAAACCCACAAATATTTTGCCACCAAGCAAAAGGAAACACCTGGTTGCTTGGTAGATCATATACCGCTTCCAAGTGGTTTGTACCCACACCACATGTTGATAATCTCGTGCTAGGATTTCACCTGGCTGGTCACACTCTTTCATTCCTGTATCCTTTTATCTTGTCATATATCCTTTATTATTTAATTGTCTTCTCCTGCAGAATCAAACAAAAAGGAAAGATAACACCGTACTTTTTCAGTCTTGTGTACCTGCAGCAGCAGCTTTCATAAACATCACTTGCAGAAAGATTGGTACTCTATTTCACCAACTACACCAGCAGGATGAATGTTGAAGCTTTAAGAATTTGAAGTGTTTAAGAACTTAATAGCAATTTAATTTTGAATCCAGTTATGCAAAATGAATAAGCTGTCTTCCTTTAGAGGACATGTGGTCCCAATACAAGAGCTTGCAAAAATACTTTCCCAATACTTCATTGCAAAAACTGATACAGTATTTTGTCATCACAGTTGTTAAGATACATAGACATCTATTTCTGTCTTCATCAGGGGTAACTCCTAGATAAATGAACAAACCCAAGCTGATGTAATGTTAAGACATTCAAGAGGGATTTTTTTTTTAACTTCTGCCTTACTTTGCATACAGGCAATTTGTACCTGTTTAACAGAATGGTCAGACTTAAGCATTTCAAGAGGGAGATAGATCAGTATCTATTGGCAGGGTCGACAAAGGGGGTACACTGTCTTCACACAGGACACTATAATTCAGTACTTGCCCCCCAGAAAGGAAATTGTGAGGCTTTGCATCATTAATTTAATTGTGTACATTGGGATAAACGTGTAGTGTTGTGCCATCAGTGGCTAGGAATAGAGTACAGGGGTACAAGATCAAAGAAAGAAGCAAAGGATCAGATTCAGAGCATGGATAAAGTATGGCAGTATTTCTTCTGCAGGATGTAAAGAATTATTTGCATGTGCTAATTCCTTCACTTGGACAGACAGCAGATCTGGCTTTATCAGAAACATTCCTCCAAAACAGGATCTCTGTCCTGAATTAGATATGATGTTTGTTCTCTTGAATTCAAATCCAATGCATTCTCACCTAGTAGTTTATTGCTCCTGAGGATGTTTTCATACAGTCAGCCTCCATTTGTGGCTTCCACGGAAAGCAGCTGTTCTTCTTCTTTTCTTTACTTTCTTCTTTTCTTTTTCTCTCTGATCACTTTCTCTACATATTTTAATTTTTGGGAAAAAAGCAAAAAAAAAATTAAGGATGGAGTAGATGGTATCATTGAAACTTTCTCCTTACTGGTGTAACACAAACAGCCAAATGTCCCTCTGCATTTTCCCACTGCAGCCATGCCACTCGTGGTGTTGGGCAGATGATGGTAGGGAAAAGCTATCTCCTCCTACAAGCAAAGGACACAGTAGTTCAGAGGTTTTGGCTCATGGAGGAGTACAGATGACATTCTCATTAACATCACAACCCCCTTGGGACCTCTGTATGGCATTAACCTCAAGTGTGTAGTCTTTTTTTTTTTTTTTTTTTGGAGATGTTCAGGACTGAATGTACGCTCCTCTTCGGTCAGGTCTGCCAGTTTCAGAAGCAGTCTGGGTTGCCGCTGGCAGGCAGTTTTGGGAACATTGCAAACACATGCTTCTGGTTGTGGCTGGAAATAGGCATGGAGATATTAATTCCCCTTTCCTGCCATTTGCATGAGAAATCTTTGGAAATCTGCCTTCTAAAAATCAAGAGAAGGAATTGGCTCAGAGTAATGGTTTCTCCCCCAAGCTAAAAGCTTCCCCCACCAATTAAAAGCCTCCAGGAATAAATTGCATGCCATGACCCTGCTGAGACCAGCATAGCCCCCACAGTCTCTCTTCTCCTTTGTGCCACTTAGAGTGTGCCAGCTGCAGTTTTGTTCTGCAGTTGGACTGTGGATGAAAATGTATATATGTATACATATGTTATACGTATACATAGTTTAGTCCAGGTGGTTTAGTCTGTTTAGCCAGACATTACCCTTCCCTCTTGTTAATTGTAGTGTGTGTGTTCCTTAAGTTTACCTTGCTTGCTCAGAAGGAGTAGGGGTTAGGATTTTGGTCATGGATTCAGGCCTGGGAGCCCTATGAGAGATCCCATCAGACAGCTGGGCTTATTGGGAGGTTTTTAATGTATATTATCATGGGTGAGCTTTTACTGACATCTTCAGAATTAGTCAGTCTTATCATCTGCATCACCACTTTGAGCAAAAGTTAGATGTCTGCAAGTCAGGGGAATGAAATGTGGAAGATAGCAAGTAATTAAGATTAAGACATTTAGGAAGATAACAATGCTACTTTGAAATAGCACTACATTTCATTGCCAGTAGTTTATGATGGTACGGAAGAAAATGCAACCCACGAATATTTCTTATAAGAGAAAATATTTGATAATTGTCACTAATGATGTCATTAACTGTACTGAAGTCCACTGGTCCATTGAGGGAGGAACATATCTCCAATGCATTAGGATATGTTACAGTGGAATAAACTGAATTCACCAAAGAACCACCAAAGCACCCACCTACTGTTTTATTCCCTGAACAATAACTAAAGTTTATTCAAAGTTTTAGAAGATTTTTTTCCACATGTTCTATATATAAAGGAATTTGTGAAATATATCTAAGAACATAATATAAAAATGAAACTGAACTACCACTAGTGTAAAAAATGAGCAGCTAAACAACAGATGTTGACCTTTGTCCTTGCATTGAATGAAAAATAGATGCTATGTACACTGCCTTCCTTTGGAAAAGGTAAATAGTCACAATCAACAAAGATCCATGAAATAATAATTTGATACAACTTTCACACCACAGTGTTTCTTCTCCCTCCCCTTTCAATACTCCCATTTCTTCTATTTGTTGGTTTTTACCTTCTTTGCTTCATCATTCGTTCTCTCAGAGATGGGTTAGGAAGAAGCAGTAGTTAGGGTGCTTCTGGGTCTTTTGTCTGCTTTGGGTCAGCATTTTTGTCGCATGATCTTTTCTCCTCTCCCTCTTGTGATCCCTCCTCCTTTCCTTTCCTTTCCTTTCCTTTCCTTTCCTTTCCTTTCCTTTCCTTTCCTTTCCTTTCCTTTCCTTTCCTTTCCTTTCCTTTCCTTTCCTTTCCTTTCCTTTCCTTTCCTTTCCTTTCCTTTCCTTTCCTTTCCTTTCCTTTCCTTTCCTTTCCTTTCCTTTCCTTTCCTTTCCTTTCCTTTCCTTTCCTTTCCTTCCTTTACCTTTCTTTCCTTCCTTTCCTTTCCTTTCCTTTCCTTTCCTTTCCTTTCTTTCCTTTCTTTCCTTTCCTTTCCTTTCCTTTCCTTTCCTTTCCTTTCCTTCCTTTCCTTTCCTTTCCTTTCCTTCTTTCCCTTTCCTTATAAAAAATCATTGCTAAAGTAAGAGTGGAGATGACATAAAGCATTGCCAAGATTAACTTCCAAAAATATTTCTTATCTACAGCCTACTTGAATGGACGGGACCTCCTTCCTCTGATACCTTTCACACATTTTTGTCTCTGCTTATGTGGTATGTGAATTATTTATGGTCTGTTGGGCATAACTTTGTTGTCTATTACAGTTTTGGGCAAGATGCGGTTCTCTCACCTGATCCACCAGCAAACATGTCAACCCATCTGTGCTACTTCAGTGGCAGGAAATTGTGAGCAAAAAACCCCAGCAAATTGTCTGTCAGGGTCCTGGAAATGGTTGGTTCAGGTCCTGTCTGGATCCTTCGGACAAGGTAACACCAGCGCCAGAAACATTAAAGCTGATCTCCTGAGGCTGTTGGGTGATGACTTGCAAACATGAAGACTTTTTGGGGCATGGATATGTGCTCAGTATCAGATGTAAAGGAAGCCAGGTGGCTTCTTACAGATGTTATTCTACATAGATATAAACAAATACTAAAAATATATGCAGATATTTAACTAGAATCAATATATTTTGGTTTGGATTTGAATACGTTATTTTGAGTATGGCCCAGGATGTTTTCTGTTTACTCAGATACAGTGAAAGGCAGACACTTTTTTAAGATAATACAAAAGGGGAGGTGATAATATCTGTGTCACTAGAGTAGTGATTTCATTGAAACAAAAAAGATAAGCTTTTCAATGACAAACTCTATCTGCTAGTACTATATTGTTGTTTCCCTAGTTAGTTAGGAACTAAGGTAAAAGAGAAAACAGCAAGAACTGCTTCCCCCCACCAAAAAAGACATCACTCTCCCACCAGTTCAGAATAGAGTGCTCCAGTCTGGTCTTCTAAAGTTGAAATCCAGTTATGGCACTTTTAAGCCCTCATCTTTCAAAGACTGCTAGACCTTTTAATATCACTGTCTGACATTCCACAGTGCGCAGGACTGAACTTCCAGGATTTGCTCCCAAACGTTCATGCACTTTGTGGCCCTAAGTGAGCTCTCAGTATGGAATTTGCAACTATGAACACTAAAATGCAAGTCAGCCCATGTACTCCACACCACGTATAGATCAGGTTTGTGAAAAACCTTCTCCAGGGCCAGGGTGCTGATTTTAGGGCCCAGATGTGCACCATTATGTTTTTTGCCTTAAATATTCCAAGTTTTACATATGACATACTTCCATCTTTGCCCATGGAAGTGTTTATGTTTATACAGATATACGCTTTCATTAAAAATAGACATGCCTCTTGATCTTCATGCTTACAGAAAATATGCTCAGAAGCAGTGACTGTTTCAGGAGCAAGCCATCATAAAAATCTGGCATGTATTTCAGTATTGACATGCAGATATTCACATTCATTCTGAATTGTATGACAGCATTGTTTGTTTGTGCAAGGCAAATATCATATATAGCACAAATCACCATGAAATTACTTAGTAGTTACTTGATCATTTAATTATTGTTCAGTTACATAATAACTCCATGACTATTGAAGCCCTTCAGATTGCATTAATTATACTTGGAGTAATTATTCCCATCCACCGACATGGATATATGTCATACAGTTTGCTAGACAAGATAAATTTTTCAGAAACTCATGACTGAAGAGAGGGTTTTAAAAATGGGCTGGCCAACACAGTCTTAATTATAACACTTGGCAGTGTGAATTTATTTCACCTAACATTGCATAATGTAATTGTGCTTTCCCAACAGAAAAGGGTATGAATTGTACTTTATAGTTGATATATCTCTAAGGATGAGGTGCAAATATATAACGAACAATTAAACTAAAACTCAATCACATACCAGAATAAGTTGGTCCTCTGGTCTACAGTGACTCTGTCCTCAAGTTCTGGCTTTAGAGGGCAAGTTTGGGAATTTGTGGTCGCTGCAGAGGTGCCTGTAGCTGAACTGAGGAGCTCTGGTTTGCTCTGCAGTCAGATGCAGCCTCTGGCTGCCTATCGATCACATCTGCCCCTAAGCCCAGTGTTGGGTAGCATCACTCTATGTGCAGATGGGATTTGTGGGAGTAGCTGTACAAGAGTATCTGTCCACTCACAGACTGGGTAGCTATGGAGAGGTTCATACTAAGGAGTGGAGAAAATCAGAGTTTTACCCTAGTTGTCCCTAACAAAACCTGAAGGCAAGTGCTTCTTGTACAACATGGATGCAAGACACCTTTTTTAATCCAAATATGTGCTCAGACTTGCTCTCAAAAGGCAGAATATGTATATACACGTACAGGTATATGCATCTGTACAGAGAAAGTTATGGTTCATTAGAATGGGAAGGACGAAGTTCATTTCGAGCTCTACAGGAACCTTCTTGGCTGATGCTGGAAAAATCGAATGGCATCCTCGTCTTGTTGCTGAGCTGTGGATCATCTCATATATTTAGATTTTGATTTCTTGAGGTGGAGGTGGTTTCTTATGTGCCTATTGGGACTCAGTAGAACAGGGCTCCGATCTTGGTTCAAGTAGCCGAATGGCACCGTCAGCTAATAAAAACAGGAATGCAGCTAGGAGTTGATATACCAAAGGTGTGAAATGGCATCTGAAAAGGGATAACTGACTCCATTAGCACTGGGCAGTTCAGCAGTTTCTTCTGTGTTAGGCATTGGAGGTGGGGTGGTACCTCTTTCTCCTTATCTTGTTTTGATCAGGGCTGTTTCTATCATCACAGACCAAGCAGAACCCTGTTGAACCCCAAAAGTAGAAGCAGACTAATGACAGTAAGATTACTGTTTTCTTGCCTTGGAACCCAGAAATAAACACACTTAAGTAATGCAACCTGTGACTGTCTAGGCATTTTGTAGCACTGTTAACACTGCTGACCACATTTCATAACGTGGCTTGCCTTATGTATATAAGCAATAGCCACAACTGCAAAGGGACAAACTAAGACTTGTGGTATAGTTGCATAACTGGGATAACGTGCAAAATGTAAAATCTGCTAGAGAGGAATGAGCAGGCAGTTAAGATGTCTGGTGAAACCAAGCTAATCCTGCAAAACGGGCAGGAAGGGTAATTCTGCAGAACAGTCTGCTGGAATAAGTGAAGCTGGAAAAAGTCCTCATCCTGTAAATAAGGTGTTAAGGCGAAATGAGGTGAACCCCCTTTTCTTTTCAGGGAGCAGGGGGAAGATGAACCTGCCCCCCATCAGTGAGTGAGGAGACATGGGGAATAAAGCAAGCACCCTGCTTTTGTTCTGGCTTCCTCCATCAAAGAGTTACTGTGACCAGCTGCCTTGTCCTTAGCCACTGAAGACCACCAAGATCAATGAGTGATGTGTAATGTTAATGAATATCAATCCAATAAAGACTTGTTTTGAAGTTTGGAATTGGCCTTATTTAAATAATGCTATGACAAGGATCTCTAATTCCCTAGCTGGCGTATAGATCTAGAAACGTTCAGCTGCAACAGTCACTGGTAATTTTAAAACATACAAGGGCACCAGGGCCTCACACGCTAGAGAGATAAATCTAATGGTTACTCACAGGGTGGGTTTCTTTTAAAATTACTTTTATATTTTTTACAGTTTAGAAATGTATGAGGAGATACACTTCTAAGCTTGCATCAAAGGAGGCCGCTGATGTCAGATGAGTTGGATGACATATCAACTGCATGTCATATAGCCTTCAACATATAATATCTTCAAATATAGTTAAGATCTCACATCCTATGTGGCATGCAGAATTTAATTTATGCCACAGAAACCTTCCTACAACTCTGCTTTCCCCTTTATTCTTTTCACCAGCTGCAATCTAGGAAATGTAATTTTTTATTCTGAAATTATTGTTATAATAATGAGCAAATAATTAATATAATAATAATAATTATAATAATAATGAAAAATGTCTCGTTTATTCTTTCTTTTTAAATCCTGGAATTAAACCCAATGTGTTAGGGTTTTGCCTAAATGTTCATGTAATTGATTGGGCAAAGTGGACTTGCTGGCTTTGTGACCAAGGAAAACATGCTAGACCTGTTCTGTTTTTCAAAATCCACAAAGGACAGGGAGTTGATGGGAAAGAGCTGTACATGCTTTTTCCCACCCATAGATAAGAACCAAGGCTAACTTCCAACCTACTCAATGGGGGGGAGATGGACTACCTTTCTCTCCGCTCCAGCAAACTGAGACAGCAGCTAGCTCCCCACTTTCCTTTATAACCTGAATTTCTGCTAAAATGATCCCAGTGAAAGAGGTAATGTTGTTTCTACTTAAATGACCATCATTAGTATTCAGAGTGCACATCAGCTTGAGCTAAACAGAACAATTTCCACATGGTGATCAGGGGGGCAAGCTGGCATCCCTTGATGGCCCTGGATCTTTCTGCTGTTCCCCAGCTTCCCGTGGCTCATGCCCAAAACCACTCTGGGCTGTGCCCCCACGCTGGAGATGGGCTCTCCATAACAGCTTCCCAGCAGCTGCTTTCTCTTCTGTACGGGTTGGCTGCCTCCAGGACTCTCAATGCCCATAGCATTGTGGGCGGGATTGCTTTTTAATGAAAAACAGCAATTTAAAAAATTTCATGAATTCAGGGTTTTTTTTTTTTTTTTGAAGCTTAAAATATCTAATTAACTGCTTCCTGAAGTTAGGCTCAAGGAGTCCTAAAAACAATGTTGTTTCAGCTGTAAAATGGTCGCAAATTATGTACCTTGAGAAATAGTATCCTGATTCATTAGTGATATTTTGAGGAAAGGGAGGGAGGGTAAACTGATCAGAATATCTATGTGCATTTAAAGCAGCCCATTCTCTGGAAGCACTGTACCAAACACTTTATTTATGCAGTTTCAGCTTTTAAGTATTGTTTTAAAATGTCCAGATCTGGCTGAATGAAAGGAGACACTTTTAGGGGGGTTCTAGAGGCTACACAACAAATAAAGGTTAGTATCTGCAAGAATGGGGGTAAGGCATTTGTTTCGGGGTTGTTGGTGCATTACTTCAGTACATTTTGTCTATGAATTGCCTTCACGATTATGCCTGCCACTATCATTCAGGATGTTTATAGATGTTTTACCGTTACCTTTGTTAAGAAGCAGTGTACTGGAACAGAAAACTCAATAGGTCTCTCCCATAAAGTCTAAGAAACCAAACTAATCAACCTGAAAAGTTGTTCTCTGTCCCTCATTACCGGCTTCTCCTTGAGTCAAAGTGTTGAGAATTGATATCAAGGTACATAGCTAATAGCTTTATTGAATATCTCTACGGCATAGGTATCTATGTGGTCTTGAATAAGCTCCCAAACTGCTGTGCCAGCATGCTTTGGGCTCATTTTAAAATTTACAACTATTTTTTTTTTTTTTTCAAGGACAATCTTCTCAGCTGTTCTGAAGTCTAAAAGTCATGCACCTGGACGATAACTTTTCAGGCTCTCAGCTAGAGTGCTTTGCTCTACTTTGCCAAGAGCTTTTCATGAATTTCCCTCCTGCCCTCATCACTGATAGATACCATTAACAGAAAGCTTCAAGTTGTCATGAGACATGAAACAGAGTAAACAGACTCTGCCCTTTCACCTAGCAGTTTGTAAACAGAGATTAAGTTAACAGTGTGTGTTGTCTACACCTATAAACATCCTCTCAGGACATAGATGACTTGAAATACACCTTGTCCTTACCACAAGGGAAAACTCACTCTTTCATAGGTCTGTATTTTTTAATACATTCCTTTGATTAACCTTTGCTTTTAAGATAAATTCAACATGCTGTATTGGTCTAAAACTAAGTTCATTTGCAGCTATCATGCTTTGGAAACTGCCTGACACTTCTTAGGATAATAATAATAAAAGGCAAAAAAATATTTGCAGTTAATGAAACCTAGAAACTTTAAAACAGTCTTTAGATAGAAAATATATTCCTTGTAATTTGACTGTTAAAAAGCAGGCTGCAGAAATACTGTTCTTTGCATTGTATTATACTTGCCCTGTGTTTTTCATATCAGTTGAGAAAACAGGAAATCACTGGTAAGCAATTCATTACACTTTGGCAAAAGCTGTCAGACTCTGCTTAAGAGATTCAAAAATAAGTCACATCGAGGAATGTAAAATACCATTGATTTTAAGAAGCAGAGCTCCCTTGAAGGTTGAAATAATTGGTATGTTTATATTGGGAAACTTAGACAGCATCTTGATAGCCCAGTGACTGCAATTTCCCTTTTTTGCATCTGCATGCAAGCCAAAAAAACTTCTGTTTTGTGTGGCGACTACATTAGTTGAGGGCCAAGGCTAACACCTTCTATGTCAATGTTGCAAATGTCTGCAAGCAAACATGTAAAACCTGCTTCATAACCATGTACAAATAAAGCCATCAGCCCCTCTCTAATTTGGGAGTTATGGAGTTATGTAGTTTCATAGGTACAAAAGGTTTTCATACAACCCCCATTGCCAATATTGCTTTCAGGCACATGAAAAATGGTCAGATTTCTTCCAAAAAATCCACTAAATACAGATTCACTTCAGAAATCAAGAAGTAAATGTTGCTGATTTCTTGGCAGCGCTGCGGGTACAGTACTGCCAAATCACTTACTGTACAGCGTGAGGCTGAACCAAGAGGCATAAAGAAGAACTAACAGTGCTAGTCACATGCAGCAATTAGCTATGGTAACAGAATTGTTTTTAAACCGGGATTTGGAATTCATTTAAATAAAACTCGCCTCAAATTTACATGTTACAAAGCACTCTGCCTGCAATGAAAGTACTTAGTGTACTGAGTCTCTGTGATTAGATTTTAATTTCAGGCAGACAGGCAGGTTTGGATTTGGGGGTAAAAAATACTCCTTGCTTGTAGAAAACATATTAATTCTTTAGATAAATAAAGATTCACCCTTCCCACCCCTGCCAGAGAATTATTCAACCATTTTTAAAAAAGCTATATTGTTAAATAGTTCTCTTCAGTCTTAAGCTGAAAACCAATATACCTTGATTAAGAAGTGATTAATATTACTTGGTGAGAAGTTAAGCTGTCATATAATAGTCTGGAGGATCCGCAAAAAGTCAGAAAGATATTACAACACAGCATGAGCTACTCTCTGATCTTCTAAATACCTGGACTGTATTTGCTTCTACAATTTCTGTCTTATCTAACCTTCTTTATGTTCACCTGTAAGTTTATATTAAAGCCCCAATCAGTAGTATGGCTTCTAACACTGAGGATTTCATACTGTACAGAAATTAACCACCTCAAGTACATGCATTTGCACTTTAAAATCCTTCCTGCCACTGCCGTGCATTTCCGAGATAGGAAAGTCCAGATGGAAATATCAATGCAAAAATGTAGATATTATAGCATGGAGATATAGACATATACATGCGCGTACCTGATTTTTAAAATCCAAATATTACTAGATGCTAGAGGCTTTTAATAAGAGGAATAACAACAACAGCAATGATAGTAACGATTAGCTGTATTGGAGTAGCGTGATGACTGATGGCTCTTCGGACAGATTTACACCAGGTGTGGTACGGATATCTTTAATATCCAGTATAGAGTATCCTCACAAAACAGATGTTTATGCAGCTACCAAGTTCCCTCTGGAGAAAGATGTAATAATTTAATTCAATTCCTAAAAACTTGTGAAACCAGCGCAAACACGATGTGTAGGCAAGCCTTGGCTGGCGGCGGACCCGTGCAAGATGTTTGTCCTCCGTGCACGGGGCAGACCCGACGTGGGAAGGGGAGAGGGAGCAGCTCCCTTCGCCTTAGGGCACGCGGCGGGTCAGTGGATGAATTAGCGGGAGACCCCCTTTTCCCGGCTCCCAGGTTTATCCGCTTGACTGTGCTGCTTTTGATGGCAAAGGGAATTAATTGGCAAATTCAGCCGGTGCACAGATCATCCTAATTTGCTGTGACTTCACCAGCAGCGGTGCTGACTGTGCGCTCTGGGGCGCATCACGCGCGTTATCGTGTGCTCAGGCCGATGCTGGCTCTTGAGCAAAAGCGGAGGAGGAGGGGGGTGGTGCGGTGAAGGTGAGGTGGCCTTGGTGCAGGAGCCAAAGGACAGACCTCGTTCCCACTTTAGGAAACTGGAGGGCAATGTAGGACCTGCATCCCACAGCCCCCTGGTCGTGCCGCTTTTGACGCCGGGAGCAGGCAGCAGGGTTCACATCCCGAGGTTGGTGACTTCTGGGTCACACTGGCTACTCGCCGCTCGGTGAGGTTTGTTCTGGTTTACGTAAAAGCAATTAGCGGGAATAAACTCCTTGCAGCCCATGTGCTGCAAAAAAAAAAAAAGCATCCCTCCATTGAGCTGCTGCAGTCCTTTGGTGAGATGCAAGCTCCAAGCTGGCCAAATGAAGTACAGGCTCTTCTGCTGAATCTGCCTGAAACATTTTTCTTATATCCCAGCTGTTACAGCACCCAGTCGACGGAGCTGTGAGATGAGGAACATATGCCTGTAACACTTCATTTCAACAGGCTCACTTAGTGTCTCTTACTTTGATCTTTCACTGTATACTTCCTGTAACTGGAGTTAGTTACAGACTGAAACAAAGCCCAGAGTTACCAAAGAGGTTTTTTTTCCCCTAAATATTCCTTTTGTACCAGATTCTGTTACCTAGTGCATCAAATGAACCAGCTGGAGGACAGTGTCTCTGCGAAAACGCTGCCGCAGTTCAAACTCTTTCCAACTGCCTTTGTGGCCGTCGGTGTTGTACCGTCACGATAACTCTGAGTCGGCTGCAATTTTTCAGACCCGGTAATGCCCTTTAGGTTCCCTTTTCAGCTAGAAACAACCCAAGCTAAATGCAATAAAGAGCTGTGCAGAAGGTCTCTGTCTGAGTCAAGGAGTCAATGCCTTGCCGCTAGACCTTTATCCTTCATCATCCTTCATAAAAGACAATGAATTTTCAATCCTAAGCTTTGGCATGTGTATTTACTATTAACTATTTGGATAGGGCTAAATGATATCGCTAAACAGGAGTTCCCAAATGCTGCAGTAATGTTCTCTTTGCGCTGCGGACAGGCAGAGAATGATAACCCTCTGTTAAACATAAAGTGATCTTTTCCCAAAGAAGTGGTTGAACTGTCATGAACTAGTTTTGGCTACAATAGAGATGAAATAGGGCTAAAAATATACCCGTAAACACACAAACACAAGCCTGCAGGAAACGAAAACATTTCGTTTCCACAATCATGTATTCACTTGTTTTTCCAGTATCACCCTTGTAGCATAACAATCAGATTAAAATAAAACACCAGCATTGCCCTATAATAAGATTATTTTCTAACAGCACCGCCTGGGTCTGTGTACACAGAATATCTTTCACTGTCGTGTCAAGTGCTGTGATTCCAACGATCTTTGTTAAAGGAGAAACAAGTTTTACATATACATATGAGAAACACACAGGAATAAAGCTTTGCTAGAATGCTGTGGTTTTTAAAAATTAAGTATGTAAATGTTGTGCTGCATAAGCATGAGGTACATTTCAAACATATGGGGAGTAGAAATTGAACTAGAATTCAGTTATTCTGGATTCTCATTCCTATGCTCATTTCATTACAATATGGAATTGCAGAGGGAGTCTCGTCATCTTCAGATTTCAAAGCATCTCAGACTTCGTAATATGCATGTCAGGTTGCTTGATTTTTAGTATTCTTGTAACTCGAGGTGACTGCTAATTGCTTTACATCATCAGTGATCTTTTCTATAGAGTCAACAGGAAAAAGAAAGTCAGTTCTATTATATTTCACAAAATTCTAAACTTTTTTTTTTGTTGTTTGTGGTAGAACTCAAGAACCCTAACTGAAAGCATTGAGTTTCCCAGCATATACACTTAAGGAAAGAAAACCCGAAGGAGAATTCCCTGGTGAATATGTTAAAAAAAAAAAAAAAAAAAAAAAGATAATAGTTTGAGAGCTATGGAGGAAGTTTCCTTATGTGTCTTCTGGCTTACAAGGCAAATCAAAGGCAGAATAATTTTAAAATTTTGAGTATTGTATGTGTGTTCGTTGTGCAGCTGTTCTAACACTGCATGCTCATCATTCTCCTCCACATTTAACTGTTAATAAGGTTTGCAGAGATGGGACTGTGTGCAGATTTTTCAAACTATATTAGCTACTTAAAGAAGTGAAGAGCAGCTAAAGGCCCTTTAGAGGCAAAGAGTTGCCTGATTTTTTTTGGAAATAGCCCACTAAAGGCTTCTATACTGTTAGGACCTTTACAGATATCATATACAGTCTTACCTGGATTGAAAACAGTCGAAATACAGAAAGAAGTATATGACACAGAATCTGAATACATGCAATAAGAAGTTACAACACAGTTTGTTCTGTGAGAAAATCAAATCTCAAATCAAATCCAGTTCCCCACCTTTAAAATTTATTTGAGGGAGTGGTATTAACAGGAAGATGCACAGTGAAGAAAAAGACTCAGTAGTAGAAATAAGAAAACATTTTAATAAGATTATTGATTAGTAAAGTTAATAAATGTATTAGAATAAGATTATAATCCAGAAATTATTACCAGTTTGAATAACCAACCTGAAACATCTGGAAAGGGGTGTCTTCCCAGAAATCACTCACCCTGTGAAAAAGAGCTGGGGAGGGGGGAAGGGGGAAGAATTGAAAAAGGAACAAATTAAAACGCTTTGAACAAACATGCTAAGCATATGGCTTGTTTACATGTCCAGCTACTAATTAGATATCTTAAAAAAAGTAATTTGTGAATTTAATGTCTAGAAGACTGCCGCTCCAATAGTGTGTTGCAAGCATGCATCAGGTCTACCCCTAAGTCCGTGGCAGAGACCAGTAGCGTTAAGCATGCTTTGCTTGCTTCAGCCAAAATCTTGTACAGCACATTCACAGAATATTATGAGAATATTCTGATACAGCAGAATAGACACCAATATTAACTTGCTGGTGACTGTCGTTAACTAGAGTCAGTCACACTGGATTACTTCAGCAATTCCTTAGTCTTTGTCCAAGAGAGGCCAGCACCCTTTGCTTGGCTGGAGGATCGCAGCCTCACCTCAGGCTGAGTCCAGGGGAGGCAGCTCATCAGGGTTTCTGCTTCTGTTGTTTAGAAACTGCCATTTGTGCTGTCTGTCCTCTCTGTAAAGGTTGATGCTCTGCAGGCCTGTATTGTGAAAAACCGTTAATAGCTGGAGACCTGCAAAGGGAACCAACAGTCTCATCTAACATTGCAGTGACTGGGGAACAAACCATTCTCATCCAGAACAGAGAACGCTTCTTAAAAAAAAATGCTAATAAATCTTCCAGCTGTGGTATCGAATTGATAGAGTTGTCCTCTATGATAGACTCAAAGGTCTTCTGGACTGGGCAGAGTGAGAAAGCCACAAAGGGTGGAGACACCATGAACTGGGGAGAGAGGTGTCCAAGAGTCAGGGGAAAGCACGGCATCTCACATAGGTACCATTAGGGTCTCCTTGCAGTCAGATGTTTTAGGACAAGACAAATACAACTCCTTTTTCCTTCCCCAGTGGAGGGAAAAGAGAGGGAAGACCTAGAGAAAGCCCAGGCTAATTCAGCAGCCCCATGCTTACAGGAAGCTTGTGATTTTGAAAATATTTTTCAAATACAATTATGTTGAGGTTAAACATCTTTTAAAAAATACTGCTCAACAATGAAATGTTTCTATCCTCTTCAAACTGTTAGGCCTGAAATCATGCCAACAATACCCTTTGCAGCTGTTTATATTGGTTCAGTTCCCTTCCTGTTATCCATTTATTTGTTCTGTGCTTGTTAGCATTTTGTGCTAGTTCTAATTTCCTCTCCCTATCTAATCTATGCAGTTGACTCAGTTCAACTATCAGATGCCTCCTTTTTTCTGTTGCTTTTTCAGTTTTTTTCAACTCAAGGTTCACATATTGTTTTAACTCCTCTTTAACTTATGAAAAGCCATATATGTCTGTGTTAAATACTGACAGTATATGCTACATTTGCTAGCAAAACAAGGCAGAGCGTTTGCTTTCCTATGAATGCATGAAGAGTCTTTGGGATTGTGATTCGCACTAACAGTAATGGGAATTGCGTATGTAAATCTCTGTTTTACGTATAGTCCCCATTTATTTATTTAGTTCCTAATATAAAACCAAAATAATCAGATCAAAATTCCAGTGTCTTGTAGATTTTACTAATAGAAAATAGATCAGTCTGCCTCATTTTTACATTAAATTCTAGGGTCAAAATAGTTCACACTTAAAACTCATAAATGTGTACCTAGAGATGTTCTCACATTCTTGCTCCATTCCTACTCCAACAAAACTGGAATAGAGTTCAGTAAGAGTTCAGCCTAAAATGAGTTGCATAAATCTGGTTAAAGAATCCAGGATTTGTCGATACATTTTTAATATACTTGAATATTATGGAAAATTCCATTGATTCATTCTGACTCTGTAATCAATGCTCACATATTCGCTAGCTTTCTCAGACAAAAGGGGACAGTACACAGAGGGGTTAATTATGCAGACGTGACATCAGTGCTCATATCTGCGGTTATCATCCCACGGTCCATTTTGACCAGCGTCTTTAGCTCCATTTACCAAGAGCATGATCCGGAACTCACAGGAATCAATGTCAATAATCCAATCCAGTGCAGTGAGCTCCTGGGCCAGCATGAAAGAACTGAAATGTGGTTTGAAAGACCGTGAGGAGGCTTTGCCAAATGGCCACTCCTGCACTGAAGGTTTTGGCAATGGAAGTGCTTTGGTAGCAGAACAGACTCAGCCCTTTGTTTTCCAGGCACAGTCATTTGCAAAAGTGAAGGCTGTTGATAGTATGACTGGCTTTATGAATCAAAAGGGAGGCAAAGCAATGCATGAACCTTGTGAGGAAAGTGGTTCTATCTCTGCATGGGTATTGTAGAGTCTCAAACAGGTGTGGTGAGCTTACTCACTCTCTGCACTTTATTATGAACGGATGTATGAAGCACAAATGTTCATGCTCCTTGGTTATCTGGGAAGACAAACTTTAAGGAACTCTATCTTAGCCTGAAATCTTAACATGCTATATGCCTTAAAAACAGTTCTTCACCAGCAGCAAATTTCATAAAAATTTTCTATTCCATGGTGGGCCAGAAATGTGCTGAAAGCCATGACGTGTCTGTAACAGCACTGGTTTAGTGGTGGTATTAATGGATGTTCTCAAGTGAGTTTCAATCCCCAAATAATATTTTTTTTCTTAAGTCAGTTGGTCCCCCTAAAACTTTCTCAATTTCTAGAGAAATTAGGCCCCTGCATATGCCAAAACCAACAGCAAAATGGTAGGTGAAGTGCTGAGTAGGACAAGAGTAAAGAAAGTGGCTGAAAATCAGAGCCAAGGACACTGCTTTTGCAACTCTAAAAGCTGCTACAGCAAAACGCAGTCTGGAAGGTTAGTTAAGAGCAGGACACTGAGAGGAAGCTAAAAGATGCATCTTGTTGGTCACAGAGCTGACTGCAGTGTCATATGTGGGAGCTCTGGGCTGGGAAAATGCCCCTTGATGCTCAGTAGAAGTGTGGAAAGAAGACATCCAGAAATGTTTTGTAAGTGAACAGGATTACTCTAAGTAATATACCAGACTCACAGCATCCATTTCTAATGGTTTATTTTAATGATCTATTTAGATGGTAATTTCCTGCATTATTCTGCATTCTGTACCACCTATATTTATTTTGCAGTTAGCAAGGCAGACCAACAAAATGAAACGCATGGTCTTAAAGCTGTCTCAGTGGTGAGTGATCCAAAAGCGACATTTTGCTGCTTTCTGGAGAGAGCAAGCACACACTCAATGCTCATCTCATCTTTTTGAAAAGCCAAATTAAATCGCTTGCAAAGAAAATGAAATGTGGCATTAGGATCCAGGCTTGGGTGAGCTCTTACCAAAATGATTGCTCACGGTTCAGCTCACAATAAAATACGCCGGAGCTGGTATCGTTGCTGCAAATGCTGGGGAGCAGCTAGGTCAAGAGTGTGATAGGCAGCTGATGTCAGCTTACCACTGAAATTGTGTGTGATGTTCTGTACTGTCTTCTCACTGCTCGTGGGAGAGCATGAGAACATATGGCTTCTCTGGAGCAGCCTATGTGGTGAATTAACAGTGTATAATCTTGGAGATATATATGCTGTCTTGGTCTAGCTTGGCTCTGGGTATCCAGACTAACTGACCTCCCCCATGGCCAGGACACCTTATGCTTCTTGGGGTCATGGACAATTTTTTTTTTTTTCCTTTTCTGTGTTTTTAACTTATTTTTCTTGAAGAGGGCAGAGGTGCTTATGATACAGCAGACTCACAAATGCTGGAGCAGGGATGCCTGCTCTTGAGTAGCTGAACCAGGCTGAAATTCTTTGCAGGCGCTGTAGTGCTGTATGCCAATAATATCTCACATGTGTCATCAGTCTTCTTTAAATGGGATGTCTTGACAGAGCACTTGTTTCAAGGAAGATCTCCCCAGGATATGGAAGACGGTGAAGGAGTGCCTCAAGACATAAGCCATTTATTGCACGCGTGCTTAGAGGAGTTGATAAGTTTCAGTGGGAAAATAGGTTTATGATTAGTTTCAAAAGATATAGTGAGTCCACTGATGAAATAGTGAAAATATCCAAATGCTCCAGTCAGAGCAGGATTTTGTATTTGTGAGTACCTCTGTCTGGACTGTGATCAACATCCATGCTGCATGTTACCTTTTCTGCCCAATGTCAAGCACAGAACAATCTCCTTTCTTTAAGTTGAACCTCAAGTCAAAGCAACAGGCTTGAAAAACAGTGCCAGCTTTTCTAACTCATGCTTTCTCACATTCAAACTGGATCTTACGTCTTCAAATATCTGTAAAGCTTTGAGCTGCCTATTGTCATGGGTTTTGACTGTACACTGTTAAGTCATGCACTATTTCACGATCATCTTGTGAGGGACTAACATCCCAGGCCCACTAAAATCTGGGTGATCTTCTCTGAAATAGTTAAGATATCTCAAAGAGGAAGCTTTTGAATATGTGTCTCTCAAATGGAGTAATTAACATGGCTGAGTACATGCTACCTGAAGATGTGGTACCTCCTGGAACACAGCTAGGCATTACTTCATCACCTTGCTCTGTGTCTGCTCTACCCTTGGCATGGAGAAATGCTCATTTCACAGGCTTGTGGAGCTCCAGCAGTATGACACAAATGGAAATGTCTCCAGGAGGCTTTATCACACTAGCTGGGGCTGTTCCAGTGACAGGCTTATCACCTGAATGTGTAACTCCTCTGTGAAACTTGTTTTGGCATCTTCCATTAGAGAAAGTTGTTTGAGGCACAGTGAATACAAAGGTCTGAGCACCTTTCTTCAGCCTAATTAAATAGGATTCCTTCTGTTTCCTTAGTCTGTCGAACAGTCTTGGGAGTACTTGAACTAAGTTAATTTGATCTCATGCAAGATTTGAAACTGATTTATTTCTTCACTTGCCTTACAGATTAGCATCAAGCTTCAAAGTAATTTCCTACTCGAGTGTCTTTATGCTATGTGCAGGATCTAGCTCTCTCTGCATTTTAATGGCCTGCAATGACTTTTTCAAGGAAGAAGGGAAAGGAGGAGAGCTTCAGATGAGCCAGGACAGACCTGTGCATAGTCCTAAAAGCAGACGTGGCATTGGTCCCTGTGTCAAACTGAAGGTGGTGGAGGTTTCTCACAATACAGCATTTACAGTCGACGTGCTTTGTCTCTGAGTTTGTGTTAACAAGTAGTTCACCTGTGGGAGTCTTACTCCTTCAGCAGCACACACGGAGGTGCTGACCCTTCTTATGACAGCTGTGATATATGGCACTATTAGCAGCCCGTTCATCACACAGATGCCTAGGGATGGACAGAGATACGGGAGCCTCAGGCCACACAGGTTTCTTCAGAGATCTTGTAGATATCTCACTGTTTTGGCTTTCAGGGCTTCCTCTGCAATGCCGTAACTGCTGGTGTGCATTGCTTTTACTCTTGACATGGGTAGTGCGCTGCACTCGGTGTGTATGTATATGCTCTTGGCAACGCAGATGGAAGTGGAGCAGATTCTGAAAAGGCAGGAAAAAACCTTTCCACCACCCAAAGTTATTGTAACTTATACTCCAGTGCTCATTGGTGTCACTTATTTATTAGGCACACTTCTCCTACTGGGGGGTAACATACGGCAGAGGTCTTAGCTGGTTAAGATTGGACCAACCGTATAAACCTACAGGGGGAAAAACAGTTGAGTGTGAGTTTCTGACATGAAACTGAAGTGCATGACTGCTGAGCAGTGCTGTTCTTGTCTACTTATTTGTGTAACTTACTTCTGCTGAATCTTTAATTTCCTGTGTGTAGCAGCATCCCATGGTTATAGATGTGGTAGACAATATGCAAATATAAAGAAAGAAACTATCTAAAGAACTTTAAGCAATATATGTGTAAAATCCAAGAATTAGGAAGAGGTAGGACTACATAGTTTTCCCTAACATGCAGAGCCATGTGAATATCATGAAACAATAAATGAAACATGGCACTGAATTTTCTGGTCACATAAAAATATGCAGGGTACTTTCAATCGAGAAGAGAAGTTGAAATTTATTGTATTTGCATTTTACCTGTAGAGAGACAGAACTGGGCTGATTACAAGCAATAACTACTACAAATCTTTCAATTTCTCAACAAAACATGAGCATTTTTATTCTTTAAGATGCAAATACTAATAAATAATAAATAGTTTTTGGTACTAATGATCTAATTTATCCATTTAAGGAAACACATTATAAATGTAAACAATAGTGCAATTCAACATTTATGAAGTTCTTGTTTTCTCTTCCTATGGAATTTATTTAACAGACATCACTAGAACCATCCATTATTTATCAACTTTTAAAGTTTAATGAATATGGATATGAAAATTGTTAAAAATTGAAATACAGAAAATGCCTCATTATCGCATTGATGAATCTGGCCTGCGAGTTCAAATCCACAAGTGAAAATGAGTTGGCTGGTCTAAGCCACAGTCTATTTGTCTACTAAATAGTCTGAAAAATTAATTCTTCACAGCCAGCAAAGGGATGTCTTGAAAAAATAATGTATTCCAAAGTCAAGACTGTGAAATGTACTAATTGTGAGAAGAAAATTAGTTTTAAAAAAATGAACTAACTTGAACCTTTGCCTAAAATCCCACGCAAAATGAATTAAAATTGAAACAAATAAAGTAAGGCATATTATCTATATATTTCTGTGTGCTTCTGTACCTCATGGCTCATGTGGACAGAATAAGTTTGTAGAAAATTTGGTTTGAAAAGGCCAAAAACCATCTCTTATTTCCAATGTGGTCAGAGCTGGGATTTTTCAGAGAGAAAAGTCTTTACACTCTGCTCTTCTAAGATTTGATAGTACATTTCAAGAGCAAAAAAAAGTCAGATAATCTTTGGAAGTTTGCTTTTCAAACCAGATTTTGGCAGAGTATCGTAAGGACACTTGCTACTAATGAAGTATATTTGCTGTTCATGCAGCTTTTCAAGACAAATTTAAGCTCTAGTTTTCCAATAACTCTTTTCAAAATATGTTAGGAGAGAAACTAATTAAAAAATCAGACTGAATTTTTATTTCTCCCATAATTGGACCTGGTGACAGGATAGGTTTTTTTGCAGAAGACTTGCTGTTTCCAGTGTCTATGAAGATCTGCATTATTAGGAAAAAGGTTGGTTTTAAACAAATATTCTGTGCAAGTGATCTTGCAACTTTGGATGGTGTCAGAACACAGGAGGAAAATGAAGCACAGGAAGCTACAAGAGGCTCCAATAACTGCACCTAAGAATAAAGAAACAGACAATTGTAGAAGAATAAAAATTACTCTGGCAAGAAAGTGTTGAAAAATAAAAGGCACTGTACAGCTTACAGTTCTTGCCAGGAAACCATCTATCAGGAGACTACTAAAGAGGTATCATTTTTGGGAGTTTGCCAATGGGACCTGATGATATGCCAAAACAGGTGTCTTAACATTAGGACAAAAGATAAAAGCTCAGACACTTCAATAGTTTTCATCACTGGAAGCTGAGGAGCAAGACTCTGCTCCTAAGAGAGGGAGTTATCCTTCTTTCCTTTGGCAGAAGAATACAGGAAGAACAGAAGGATTCAGCACATATATTTTAATCAATGTGAAACCAGATCAGAGCAACATTAAGCCCTGAACCACTGTCTTTGGAAGGGTTGTCATTGAGATGCTAAAAAAAAATAAACTTTAAAGCCTACGCTTGTTTAGCTTACCCCTCCAAATGCAACAAAATATCATCCGGCAATTATTTTTTCTTTCTGTTTTTTTTTTTTTTTTTTTTTTTTCTGTTTTTTTTTCTTTTCTTTCCTGATTATACTAATGAGCTCCCAAGTTTGCAACACAGAGGATGACTTCAGGCCTATGCCTCAAAAGCTCTGGCTGTGCCCGGGTTGCCAGGTGGTTGCCTTCTGCGGCTTGGTCTGGTTTTCCAGCCCAAATCAGCACACCACAGCTCCCTTCTGCTCTGCGCATTCAAGCTTCCTACGAAAACCTGAATGTGTGTGTGTATGGGGGCTGCGAGGAGTAGGGTGCACGCCTGAATCCTGTCATCTTGTGAGCTGACATGTGGCCACGTGCTACCAGACCTAGGAGGCACTCATGGCTCCCCTCGTGTGGACTTACCTCCTGTGTCTCAGGTCTCAGAGTCAAGATATTTTCCTACTTTGCCAGTGAGCTAAGATGCATTCACAAGCACTTGTAAGGCTCACATATGCTACAGTAATAGGTCTTAAAAATAGACAAAAGGCAGATTTATAAGCTGCTCATCAAAGAAAGTGTCAAATATTTTTTAACTTTCTAAATTGTTCTACTCTTCCTTGTACAAGAATAATTTTTAGCAGGACAGATTGGAAAAAGTCTTAGCTGGTAGTGATTTTTACAGATTTGTTTGACTGCGGAATAGGCTGTATTACCTATGAATAATTGGCTATCCACTTCATACCCAGTCCACTGAAGTGAAGTAATTCACATGATGAGATAAGTAGACTAGGACAAATTCAGGGTAGATCTTTCCTCATAGATCCCTCTATGCCCCTTCCACTCCCACATTGGAAGGAACATCTGTCTATTTGCTCAGAAATAGTGTATTACAGCCCTTTTAGTGAGTAAGATTACAGATTTTGATTAATTCACCAGCCTCTGTGTTTTACTTTTTCTAACAAAGTAGGTGACTGTCTACTATAATCATCATTACAAGGTTAGAATAATGGTGGCATATATCTTTGGTCTCTACCCAAATGCAGCATGTTTTGGTATCAAGACTCCTTAATTAAAAGGATATTCAGTGACAAGCAAACTAACAGCACTTCACATTAAGCTGAATTATAATACCCAAACACTTTATTGTATTTCTGCCAGTTCCAGTAACTCTATAATTGCATCCGCATTCTGACACGCTTCTGCTGATATCACAAATGCATTGTGGCATCTGAGTCTGAAACACGCCCCTCATTTTGCTACGCTGGAAAGAAAAGGATAGTGCATGGAGAAAATATTGGCTGTAAACACCAAGTAAATATTGCCGGGTAAAGCATCACTGCGCAATAAAACTCATGCATCTGCAAAATGCCACGTGAACAACCAGCCTGCAAGACAAGGTCTGAACACAAGATGATGTTGATGGTTCTCAACCAACTTCACACCTCCATATCACAGTTTACAACCTCTTCCCCGTCCTACCGTCCTTTGCCCAAAGTCACATCTCTCGCCTTCTGGCTCACCCCTTCTTTTCCTCCTGCACCATACATCCTCACCTCCATCTTTCCCCCGGCTGCCACCGCGAGTGATACCCAAAATCTGGCTGCCAATGCTGCCGTTGTCCTGCATTTTGGTGGGGATACGGTTGTCCTGGTGGTTTGGCTTTGCAGGGGGGATCACCTGCAGTACACCCCACTCCTGTGCAGGTCTACCGGCTGCAGGATTGCAGGGGACCCATTCTCTCAGAAATTTGTATGAAAGATGCCCAGACATCAGGAGAGAGGTACGGTGTCCTGAGCCCTCCTCCCAGCATTTTCTGCTGGCTGCTGTATTCTCCTTTTTTTCACTTTATTTTTGACTCTTCTCCTGGAGTAGCTTTGTTTCTTTTAAAATGGCAATTGTTGGATAGTTAATGGTGGCATTAACAGCTCAAGTGGAAAATGGGAGAGAAAGGCTGGCAGAAGAAGAAACACTGATAGCAAAGCTACAGAAAATTACTGGTAAGTGGTGTCTGGGTTTGACCTGCAGATCAGGTATATAGAGCACTTTTTCTTAGAGAAAGGAATGACAGCTACTTACCAAAACTCTGTCAGTCGTAAGTCTCTTATGTTGGGTATAAAAGCCCAGCTGCAGAGAAAGACCACTTATCTTTTACTTGTGACAGTCCAAAAAAGAAATGGCAGCTAGCAAGAACACCTCTTCAGTTTTTACTGCTAGCTGGATCAGCCTCATAAATGCCTAAACTCATATATAAAAATGTTAATGTTTTCCAATTGCTATTCTGAATTTATATTTATTGCAATACAACGTATCCATTAGCACATCTATCACTAGTAAATTTGTTACTGCTTCAAATATACAGTACATAACGTTGCAGCAATTTCATTTTACAAGCTAATAATGTACTGTAATGTAGCTTACAATATCATGTAGATGTATTTGATTAGGGAGGTTCAACAGTCAGTCAGGTTGAATAGTGGATTATATGAGAATCAAGTTTTAAACTTATTTACTGTACAAATGAACAGCTTTGGTGCACATTAAATGTGTTAATTTAACAGGTGTGTCGTTTTATTTCCTCAAATATTCATCGAAGAGGAACAAATGGTATTTTGACTCAAACTGAAGCACAGTAGACCTAGAATGTTTTTTGACACTTGACATGTTTATTCTTTAAAAAAGAGTCATAATTGTATTTAATTGTTTTCTAAATTTATTTAACTGCTGCATTCCACTGGCTGCAGTAACTTCCCAAGAGCAAGAGATGTGACTGAAATATGTTCTCCTTCCCTTTACATAAGCCTTTTTTCAAACAAACCAAAGCTTCAAAAATGTAGTACCAAGGAGGCAATTTTTTGGAAAAGTTGCACACTTCGCTGAAAAAGGGGTGTCACTCTCCCTACGTGGTTTTACCAAAACTGATAGCTGTGTGCTGTGCAGAGAGACAATGTCCGCTGTGCCATCTGCAAGGTGCAGGGTGAGGCAAGGATGTCCTCACGCAATTCTTCTTTCCGCAGGTGCTCCAGGTTTCGAGTGCGACACCTCCAGTGGACTGAAAGGTGCTCCAGCAGATAACTTGGGATCAATAGGGATTAATATTTGGCTTCCTATTCCACCAACCATTGCACCAGGGAAAAAAAAAAAAAAATTCAGGGCTGTGTTTTAAGAAGGATGCCTACTAGGATTTCAAAAGTGTGACCGTGTGTCTTTTTGGAAGGGCATAGGTGCATAGAGATTAATCTGTAAATCCTCCCAGGGACTTATTTTCACCCTCTGGAACCTGCAGCTGGTGCATCATATGGATCCGAAATTCCTGTAGGCTCCTGGTCCTTACCACCCAGGTCAGAACAGACATCATCAGATATTGCAGCAATGGAGACCATTGCAAGAACCAAAGACTGGCTCGTTGTGGGTGAGAGGGCAGTCTCTGCTTTTGTTCCTAACTCACACCAGCAGCGAGCTTATCTGGAACCAGATAAAACATGGGAAACACATTCATAAGGATATATTTGCAGAACTGCATATAGGCAGTGGTTTTAAAAATCATGTCTAAAGACATTGTAATTTGGAATTCATATTTATGTTGAATTTTACTGCTTAGGTAACCATGCTCAATTATGAGGTTAGAAGCTATTAGGGTAAATTAATCATTGGTAAAATTCCATGCTCAATGTTATGTTTGTACATTCATGAAAAAAACGAAGCAGCATTTTAGCTCCCTAATCCACTCCTGCTCCTTGCAGTACATTCCAGCTGAGAAATGGGACACAACAGGAAATAGTTTACAATTTTTTTATGTGAAAGGGGACTATAACTGTCACTTCTGTTTAGCTTATAGTTTCCCGAGTTTTGCCAGTCTTTTAGCCCATTCAGATAGGATAGCTTTTAATTTATCTGTCGTCATTCATAAACTACCCACATGAGTATTGCGGCAGGGAAAAATTACATGAATGACTTCTGGAAACACTGACTTCCTAAGGACTGTTATGAGAAGTAATATTACTTTATATCCGCAGTCATCTTTGGTATAAGGGAACAGCAGAGAGCTAAGGGAAAGAGTTTGACACACACAGCAGAGTTACTGGAAAAGGAAGCTAACTTATACAGTGTTAATGAAGAGAAGTATTTTTCCTTTGTGATAAATTGAAGTGACATGTGAGGGTGGCCCTTAAAAATCCTCCATTTACTCCCCTAGGGCAAAATCTCTTAATGGGCTAGGTCCAATTTCACTAAAGGCGATGGAGATTCTTAATTGGCTTCAATAGGCTTTGGATCAAGGCCACAGAAGTCATATAGATCAAAATATTTTCAGCTGTCTAGCTGGATGGCAATAAGTGGCTGTGTTGATAATGTTTGTGTGAACAGTTTGTGTTTTTATTCTGCTGTTTCACTGTGGGGAAGAAACATGTTTGTTGTTTATTTCTCTGTCCAATAGACATCTACAGCTTTCTAATGTCATGCAGAGGACACTAATGCAATATATTATGCATGCTTTCTATGTTCTGTTATGTCATTGGCTTTCACCTCGCCTCATTTGTCTATTGAGTCTGGAAGGTGGTTGAGGGGTGATGAGAAGGGAAATACCCTAAATCTGTCAGAATTACTTAGACATGTTGATATGTTTTGAAAAAATGAGTACTCATTGCTGTGCGTTGCTTTTCCAAGGTAAATTTCTGAACTCGCACATGTTAGATTCTTTAAATGTGCACAAATGCATTGATCAGCCTCTGTTTTATAATTTTTCCATGTATGGTATCAATAATATGTTATTAACTGAGGTTGATTAAAGAGAGATGCTAACAGTCTCAGGAAAAAAATGTGGTATCTACTCTGATCTACTTTTTTCATTTCTGATTTTTGTTTGCATATTTATTTCATATTCCATCTATCCTTTCTATGCTTTATTAATGTACTTTCGTTGTGAGATAAAACAAGTACAGTAGGAATACACTCCACAGCCCTCTGTAACCAAAGAGCACACAATCCTATCCACTGTGGTATTGTCAGCACCCACACAGCACCATGTGCATTTTCCCAAAGCAAAACAAGACTTTAAATGAAAATAGCCAGTCTGTTCTGGATCTTAGTCATGCAGTTTACTGAATGATATTCTTGTGAGTTTCCTTATCCTGTTTTACTCCTTTTTTTTCCTGTGGAAAAATTACAGAAAAAGACTTTACTTGAAAAAATTGTGACAGCTTTTATTAAGATCTTAAAAAGAAAGGGAGCTGCTGACTATTAGCCTGAATGATTAATATCCTGTGCAATTTAGCCTGAGATGGGGAAACAACATTTTCTGAAATCCTTGATTGCTTAAAGGTCTTGGACCTTTCCTATTCAATGCTTTTTATTACATTTCGTAACACAGAATAACATAACATAGCTTCTATCTTACCACTGTACCTCATTGCACATAACTTCTGTACCTGTGTGTAAGGAAAAATACTTTTTTATACAGCATATTTAGAAATGTTTCCATTTAAAGCATATGCTTATTGATTCATGAAACCCCTAAAACTGTTCATGAAATTCCAAGAACTGTTCAGGTTTGCTAATCAAAGAAAAATAATGTCACTACTGAAATAGATACCTTCTGAACATCCCATTATAATTTCAGGAAATAAAATGAATAGTAAATTCAGCACTGTCTTGGCTAATTTATAAGGTGAAGATGTCACCAGACATTAGGTTTTCAAGTTGCTTGTTTGCATCACCTCTTTCCAGACTTGGGCAGCAGTCGCTCATGCGCTGTAGACTGTCTCTCTTGCTTCCAAATTCTTGCAAATCAATAAAATAGACTTCACTTGCTATTGCCAGTAAAATATACACAAAAAATAAACTTTCCAAAGGCTTCATATCCTCTAGTCTGAAATAAGAGGGAGATAAAACAATTAATTTAATTAGGACTCAAAGAAAAATCTGAAAAATATCCTCTAAGAGCTAGTCCAAAGGATAAAGCACAGAAAAACAAAGAATACAATGGAGACAACATCTTTTTTTCCCTCTATGTGTATCTTTTGTTTTCTTTTTATGCAAAAAGAAGGGATGAACTTTGGATGTACTCTAGCCTGTTCTTTTTTTTTTTTTTTTTTTTTTTTCCAGAGAGTCCATCATATCCCCTGCTTCCTGTGAAATGAACAGGATACTACATAGTCCTAATCCAAACCAACACCATATTGCTTGTTTGGAGAGGGACTGAGAAACAGATAGAAAAAAACCAACACATGGTCAAAAGAAATGCAGATAAATACATAACAGAACGGGTAGTGAATCCAGTTGAAGAAATTCTCTTTTCTTCCCCAGTTCTCTCTCTTGTACACACACACTCACACACACGCACACACACACGCACACACATATCTACACACTTGATTTATTTGTGAAACATTGTCTTCTAAACAGAATTTTGCATAGTGGAAAGGCAATTAAACAGAACAGCTTGAAGCTGCCAATCACTCCAACTACCAACAAAAGCATCTACTATCAAAGCAAATAATGTAAATGTAAAAAAAAAACCACATTCTATCAAAGGAAATAATGTAAACATGCAAGTAAAAAATAAGCTTGTTTATCATCTGTCATAGGATAGTATACATTTTTTAACCCTCCCCCAAAGAATATGTCTTTCTGTATTTCATTACTTTAGATTGTCCATGTATCTGACATGGAAGGTAAGGAACAATAACAGAAGTTAGCTCTTCTGCACGCTTTTCTGTTGGGGAAGCATACTACTACTACTGCAGGTTGGCTTTTCTTTTTTTTTTTGGCTTCTGGTGTACAAATAAATTGACAGTCACAGCTTATCATCACTTAAAGATGCATGTGCATGCTGGAGTTTACTGAAACATGATTGGCTGCTACATAAATCAATCTGATAGAGATCGGTCCCATGAAAAAAAGATAAATCATTAGCCTGTGCTTTTGGAATGTAATTCATTTTAGATAGTGATTATTGATGATTTCATTCCACTGGTACATGTACATGTCTAGACCATGTTTTTGTATAAAATGTTAAAACAGTGGAATGTGTTCATTTCAAGAAAGACCATGAAGAAATAGTGATTAAAACCTTGCTACTGCAACACTCCAGATGTAACATATTCATGCAGAAAACTTGGTTACTCTTAAAGTCAAATCCATGGCGTTTAGAGCAATTATAATTTAGCCCTCTACCTTGCGTGCAACATTTTCTTGTGTATTGCTATAAGTTTTTCTCCACCAGAGTAAAGGTTCTGTGCAGGCACATTCCTGTGGCATCATTATGGTGATGCTAGATTTTGCTGGTGTGCAGTATGTCAGACTAAGCCATTCACTCAAACATCCTCAAATTGTGCTGGTTAACCCAAACTGGCTTTGAGTTAACCCTTGTTACCAAGGGGAATTTCTTCACTTGTGCAATAATTTTATTTTATATTAGTTGCCAGCTAAACACGTAACTATTTTCTTTTATACCATGAATCATGATGATGGTAACAAAATGGACCTTGAAAGCATCTTGTATAGACACCTAATGGTTTCTCACAGCACCGTGGTAAAGGAGGTGAGCACCCTAATGTTACTCTGCAGACATGGAATATGAGCCAGAGAACCGTAGTGATTTATCAAGAACTCATAGCAAGTCATTGGTAAAAGGGTATTTCTGAAACACAACCCTGATCTCCTCCTTCCTTTCGGCATGTTTTAAACACTGAATCACATACAAGTTCTGTGCAAGCTGAAATTTAGTCCCTCAGCAAGGAAAATGATACGTTCTTAATATTTTCTGTGCAACTTTTACTTGGTTTTAGCTTCCTTTCTCCCCCCCACCTCTTTTTCAAACTGAACAAAGCATACGTTCCTTCCAGAAAGCAATCTCTTCTAAAATCAGCCAGTTTTGACATTATCTAAGCCAAAAAATAAAGCATCCTGAAAAACATTTAAAATATGAAAAACATTTTATTATGTGCGTGACTAATTCAAAATCAGCCAAACAGAATCTTACCAAAATTTCCAGAAGAATTTACCTTCAGGCTGACAACAAGCATGGAAAATTCAGTACAGTTCTTCAAATGTTTACTCTTACTGATCTCACCTCCCTGTAGAAAGCACAGAGGGGCAAATGAAAGATAGATGAGCACTGTGCTCTCACAATGGAGAAGATCTCAGTCTCCTGAGAAACATT